>NC_053026.1:345043625-345196046 GCF_003073215.2 Triticum urartu
TATAGTTTGTTGTTGTCTCATTTTGGTCGCAATAGGCATCAAAATCTCTTGCGACGGATGTTTAGCATCAAACAAACAGGGTCAGTTGAAGAGTACGTTGAACAGTTTTCTGAATTGTATGATCAACTGAAAGTTTATGAGATTCATCCTAACACCGTTCACTATGTGACTTGTTTCATGGAAGGGTTGACACCCTCGGTGCGACTGTTGGTGGGCATCTAGCAACCAGTTGACTTAGACTCTGCTTATGCATTGGCCTTGATATCTAAAGAAATTGCTGATTCGCCAAAACACCTTAGCACCTCTATTCAGTTCCCACGACAGTCTATTTCAATAGCAACACCATTGTCACATTCTTTAGTATCTCGCCCTGTTTCTGACAGAAAATTCAGTGATGTTCCTAAGCCACCTCCAGATGATCGTTGGTCTGCACTGCGTGCTTTTGGCAAGTCCAAGGGCCTCTGCTTTGTATGTGGAGAGAAGTGAGCCAGAGAACACAAATGTAAGCAGGAAGTTCAGCTACATGTGGTGCAAGAGATGTTGGATTATGTACAGTGTTCACTATCGGATAGTGAGGAAGTTCTTGAGGATGATACTATCTCGGAGGCTAATGCTATGTTCCTATCTGCAGCAGCTCTGGGTGATCCCTCTGAAAGCTCAACCATGACAGTGAAAATGAAAATTCAGTTACAGGGACATGCACGGGTTTTCTTAGTGGATTCTGGCAGCACCCACACATTTTTGGACTGTGCAGTGGCTGCTAGGATGCAAGGAGTTTCTGATATGGCTGTCTCTATGGTCTAAATGGCCAATGGAAAATTAATACCCTGCACTCAAGAACTGTTGAATGGTAAGTGGACTTGTGGGGGTCATAAATTTGTTAGTAATTTCAAGGTTTTCCCCTTGGGTTACTATGATGGTATTCTAGGCATTGATTGGCTAGCTGCTCACAGCCCTATGCAAGTTGACTGGGCTGCTCACTTGCTTTCTTTTGAGCTTGATAACACCACAGTTACTCTGCTTGGGGAAGATGTTGTTCCACCATTGTGTGCATTGCTTTATTTTGCTTTCTTTTGTGTGCATTGCTATAAAAAAGGATCCGATAATGGGGCTGCTGATTCTTTGTCACGCAGGCCACATGTTTCTTCTGAAGCAGTTCCTGAAATTCAGGCATTGTCTTCTGCTCAACCGTTGTAGCTTGAAGAAATTCTGGCTAGTTATTCTTAGGATACCTTCTCTTTGGGATTGTTGCAGCGTCTTGCCACTGATGCTGAAGCTGACAAGAAATTTTCTCTGAAAGCTGGTCTGCTTAGGGTGGATAACTGTATCTGGGTTGGAGCTGAACCTTATTTGCGTCAGAAGATTGTTAGTGTGTTCCATGACAGTCCACTAGGTGGCCACTCTGGTTTCCTTGTGACCTACCGTCGTGTTCGCCAGCTCTTCTGTTGGTCAGGAATGCGTGGGTTCATCAAACAGTTCATGCGCCATTGTCTAGTTTGCCAACAGGCCAAGCTGGATCGAACTCCCTACCCTAGGCTACTGTAGCCTTTGCCTGTACCTAACATGCCTTGGGAAATGGTAACAATGGACTTTGTGGAAGGATTGCCCACGTCTGCGCGATACACAATTGTCTCTTGGTGATCATTGATAAACTCTCGAAGTATGGTCATTTTGTCCCAATGCATCACCCTTCACTGCTGCTACAGTTGTTGAGGCCTTCTTGAACTCTGTTTACATATTACATGGTATGCCCTTGTCTATTGTTTCTGATCGCGATCGCATTTTCACCGGCCTTTTCTGGAAAGAGCTCTTTCACAAAACAGGAAGCCTACTTCGAATGAGCTCTGCCCGTCACCCTTAGTCAGACGGCCAAATCGAGTGTGTTAATCAGCAGGTTGAATGTTTCCTCCGTTGTTTTATCAGTGCGCATCCCGCACGCTGGGTTCAGTGGATACCACTTTGTGACTTTTGATACAACACGAACTGGCATTCAGCCACTGGTTCTACTTCTTTTGAGATCATCTACGGGCATTCTCCCCGTCATTTTGGTTTGACTTCGGATGATGTTATACAGTCAACAGATTTATAGCAGTGGCTTTCACAGCGTCAAGTAATCATGGATTCAATTCATCAACATTTGTTGCGAGCTCAACAACGCATGAAAGCGCAAGCTGATAAGCATAGGACTGAACGCACATTTGCTGTTGGTGACTCTGTTTTCCTCAAGTTGCAACCTTATCTTCAGTCATCGGTGGCTCCGAGAGCAAATCACAAGCTAGCTTTCAAGTTTTATGGGCCATTTAGGATTCTAGCTCGTGTGGGCGAAGTTTCTTATGAGCTTGATCTGCCGGCTACCAGTCGTGTGCACCCTGTTTTCCATGTGTCTCTGCTGAAGCGTGTTCTAGCATCGGATTCTCAGGTTTTACCTCACCTGGCTCCTCCTGATGCTCATTTGCAGATTCCTGAACAAGTGCTGCAACAGAGGGTGGTCCGCCGTGGCAATAATTTTGTAGTTCAAGTGTTGTTCCGATGGAGTGATTCCTCTGCGGAACTTGCTACGTGGAAAGATAAGGAGACGCTAAAACACATGTTTTCATGAGCACCGGCTTGGGGTCAAGCCGTGTGTAAGGGACATATAGAGATTATTATACGCCAAGTGACATCAAAAGTGCGAGTTTCTGAAGATGGAATGTCTAATGTTTTTTCGCCTGGGGAATTAATCGGACTATTGCGAGCGGAACGAGCAAGGCAAGCTTTGGATGAATCAATCTATTATCGGGCAATCTTATTGGGAATAACAAGGGCTTCCCTGAATACCCAAAGTTTCATATCTGAAACAAGTTTTCAAGAAACTACTCGAGTTTTAGCAAAAGCTGCCCTACGAGATCGCATTGATTGATTGAAAGTCTTGAAAGAAAACACAGTTCTGAGAGGATTATACCTGTTGGTACTGGATTCCAAAAATTTGTGCATCGTTCCCCACAAGACAATAACCTTTATTTTGAAATAAGAAAATCTATTGGCATCGGAAATGAGAGATTTTTTGAGGGGGGTTTTCAGCGATCAAGACCATCAAGTTGACCAAGAAGCGCGTGGTGAAGAGGTTCAAAACACAACCAGGCCCAGTCGCAAGCCTCAGCGGCCTGCTAGGCTAGCTGGGCCTGAATGGGCCCAAGTTACTATGTCAACTACTTAAGCTAGATCCCCGTGTCTCAAAAAAAACTTAAGCTAGATCCCCTAAAAAAACTACTTAAGCTAGAGAGTGCGCGCGTGTGTGTGTAAGGCAAGCGGGACAAAACGGCTGGAAGCCGAGGCACAGCTCGTGCGTGTAGGGTGGACGAGTTGTCGATCCCCTTCCTCCTCCATTTCGAATTGTAGCTCGAGTTGCTAGCAATGTCGCCATGAAATACAATTGAGCGAGAATTGGCGCTAACAAAATTCTTCACCAAAATGTCAGAGAAGTGCACCGAAGCCAAAAGAGATCAAACGAACAATAGCACCAAACACTAACAATAACTGATCAAATCTGCATGGAATCATCTACAAGAACAAAAACCGAAATTCCGTAAGATCAAATACGTGGACATCTCTGGCTCCCTACCTCTACCCGATAAGGCACCGTCACAGTGGGAGGAGAACAAGGGTAATTTTATTGTCACCAACATCACACCCTCCGCCTAAATGTCGCCAGTGAAGAATACAAAAATCAGTTTCCTTGGATTTTACCTTTAAAATCCAACGCAATCCAACAAAATCCAACGCAATTGACTGAGTACTTCTAAACAATTCTTGAGTCTAAAAATTAAGGGGCAAGTTCAGTTTCCTTAGATTTTGCCATTGAAATCCAACGCAATCCAAGGCTGCTGGTTCATCTTCCTCCTCCCTCCAGCGTAAGAGTAAAGAGCAGCCATATCTAAGCAAGTAACTTCGCTAGTTCATCCACTCTCAGTGTACCTCGTGGAACCACATCCGATAGAAACTCTTGTGCAAGATCATTTCTCTGCTTTCCCAATCGTCTGTCAACATCATATTTCCTTTCAACATCACTAGGTTCTTCATGTTCTATAGAATGCTTCTTTACTCTTACACTCTTATCTGGCATGCTTTTCCCAAGGCCGGACTTCCTTCGTGCACTTTTGAAAAGTGGACCTCGTGGAGCTGTCTTTGCAAAGGCAACAGACTTTTGATAAATCACATCAGCATCAACAAACTCATTTTCATCCAACACATTTGCCCTTCCAGTTATTGTGGCCTGTTCTAAAAGAAGTAACATTCCCTCCACACAGGACAATATATTTGAATAACTCTTTACACCATCATGTCCATTCAAATCTTTACTAATTTTGCTCATAGTCTCTAATTTGCTGACCACATCATTCCTGCTCGTCGGACAAATGGAAGTTTCTACCACATCTGGATATTGTTCAGACTTCCCAGAGTCAACAGGAGACCTTTGAACTGGATCTCCATTTTCACTGTTGCCTGATAGGATACCTTGGCCATAAAACTGTGACGTAAGAGATGGAATCACTGTATCTGAAGTAGAAAGTTGTAATGGACCAACAACTGAGATTTCAGTTACAGCTACACTCTTAGAATTACACAATCCAGGGACTGTAAGTGGAGAACTTAGCACCATATCATTAGCAAGACTAGGAATCAAGGGATCTTCCAGAAAACGTTCACGTTCACTCAAGATGCTGTTGTAAACAGATGCTGCATTATTGACCACCTCGATAGAAGTTGGAACAGTTGCTGAATCATTTTCCATTTTATTCAATTTTTCTTCACCATTGAACGGATGTTGATCACTTGGCAAAGGAAGAGATGGTTGGAATCTCCAATCATTTCCTCTCCACATCAGTATATGTTCAAACTCAAAAGACAGCAAGATACATGGAACTAGATCCTGCAAGGTACAGTTACTCATGCTTTGAACAAAACAACCATATAACAACACAATACAACAGATTAATCAAACCTTCAGTTTAGCTCCAATTTTTCTGCAATCACTTTTGTTTAGACTTGAGCAATCAACTCGGACAAGATCACATGCTTCAAATGCTTCTCTAACTTCCTTCACAAGGTTAGCATAAACACCATTTTTTCCTGTACAAAATTAAACGAATTGAGATATGGCCCAATGACTCAATCATACAATCGAAACGTGCAGATCAAAATGTTGTATATGGATATACGATATACACCGTACTAAGAAAAATCAGAAAAGCTGGAATAAGGCTATAGGAAATAGGGAAAAAAATTCAGATATCATCCAGTTTTTTCGCCATACGTATGGCTGTAGGACCAAACCATAGCAAGTTAACCAGTTGAGGCAAAGCAAGTATGAGTGTCTACTCTACATTGAGTTTGGTCACAGGCATTAAATCTTTAATTGTTTTTTAACATAAGTACAACGTAGAAGGTAGAACCAAAAAAAGGGCATACAAATTTTGCAACAATAACTACTTTGGCCTTGTTTAAGAGATCTTCTTTTCTTATCTATTTTTTGAACAATGAATAATATATCATGCAACATGCATCAACTTGTCGTATTAGAGTAATTGACTGGTACATTTTATAAGCCATGCAACATGCATCAACTTGTGATTTCGGATTTCTTTTGCCTTTTTTGCGAGAGGGCTCTTCTTTCTCCTTACTATGTTATCTACTGAGCATCCGATGTTTAAAATATGGTTCAAAGCAACATACATGGAAAATAAACATCTTTACCAAGTTTGCAAATTGGTGCTAATTGACACCCTCTCTTGCGCATTTGTGTTGCCTCGTCTGAAGTTAAGCCATCCGGCACCGTTTTGACCAGGCGAGGGTACATCGGTGCTGCAGGTCTCCAGAGCATAAGTGGAAAAACTGGGCGAGTCCTGTAATTATAGTTTCTGCCACGAAAGAGAAATATAACACCCCCTTGACGGTGTATTACTTTTCCTCCAACTTTTTCCTGCTCAAGTATGTGGTGTAACTTATGAGAAAGTAATCAGCAGACAAGCTGCCACCAGAAAGTGAAGAGGACAACAAAACAGAAACTACATAAATGAGTTTAACTAACACAACTTTTAGATTAATTCATTTAAAATGGCGAACTAGCTTACTGGTGAACTAAAAAATAAGAGTGCAATTCCTCTCCGAGCTAGAAGAGGAAGTGGCATCAGTATTGACACCCGTAGTAATGGGTGGAAACTTTAACTTGGTCCACGAGAATGCGGATAAAAGCGAACATCTACTCCACGTCTGGGGCGCCAAAAGGGGAAGGGGCGCCAGACCGTTCAAAGCTGACACGCCCCAAGAGATCTAGTTGGACCAAAAGATTGATGCGTCCGGTCTCTCATAGAGAATGGGCTCATTGATATGCGCTTGAAGACCAATCCTTTTGTACAAAGAGGAAGTTTACTGGTGCCAACGGGGATGTCAGAAGTGGTTCCAACTGAACAATCTTGAGAAGGAGCATAAACTGATGTTTTCTGAGATGAACCAACTTTACAACATGATTAAGGTCAAGGTCAATCAACATGCCAGTGAAGAAGCACTCAAGCGCTCTTGGCTTCTTCTGAAGAAGCATTACACAGTTGAAGAACTGGATGCGCCTCCTTCAACTTCTTCACCGCCCGGCGCCAGGGACGACTAGTGCCTATGTCCTCATCTTATTGGTTAGCTTTGATGCCAAAGAGGGAGAACATAATGATTAGAAGCTTCAAGATGTATTTGTTAGCTTAATCCAAACAAATTTGAGTTCTGTTAGGAGTATGCTAGTTAACTAGGCTAGTGTAGCCGTGGGTGCTAGCATGTTTGGTTAGGATTAGTATAAGTGTGATCAAGGTTGCCGGATAATTAGTAGTACTAGTAATATAGGAAAGTATAGACACGCCGAGGGTGAGGACTGAGGAGGGTAACGGATGGAGCCCCCGCCCGCCCGGTGGGATCCGGGCCGCCGGCCGCCTCTCCGCCGGGGCTCCGGCGCGTCTCGCGCGCAGCACTTCGGTTCGGGTTCACCATGGGACACCGGCGCGGCCGGACCAATGACCGTGACCGTGCGTTGCTGCTGCTGCGGACCGCCGCCTCCGGCGGGAATATTCAAGGAATTGTTCTCATCTCCCCTCCCCTCTCCCCTCCCGAGTCGCCCCCCGCGTGGGCGGCCGGGAGGCCCCCAGATCCCGTCGGCCGGCCCTCCCCCACTCCTCCTCCTCCTCCCTTGCCACTGCCCAAGGGCGCGGCCAGGCGAAGCCTGGTCGTCGCCGGCGGCGGCGGGGACTCGGGCCCTCTCGCTCGCGTGGGGCTGGTGCGGGCCGGCGCCCCCGGGCCGGAGCATGGCGGCGGGCCGGACGCCACGGCGGGTGGTGGCGGCGCCTCGGCGACTTCGCTCCCCCGCAGCAGGAGGCCTCGCGATCTGGTGCGTCGCGGTCGCCAGGGACGGCGGCGACGTGACCGGATCGGTTCACGGCGGCGCGGCCGGATCTATGCCCAAGCGTGGGCCTTGATCGCTGGTCTGCCGTCGGCACGGTGGCGGGTGCGACTCGTCGGCAGCTGGGCAGATCCGCCGGGATTCTACCCTTGTCTGATCCTTGACAGCGCGGGCATCTCCGGGGGAAACCCTAGATCTCCTTGGGATCGAGCGATGACGGCGCTTTTGCGTCGTAGTCCCTCTTTAGGGCATCGTTTTGGAGTTTACTCCGGTTGAAGGGACCAGCGACGTCGGTGGCGCACGTCTGGTGGAGCAACTGCCGATGAAAATCGCGCCGACTACGGTCATGGCGGACGATGACGGCGTCTTCGATGTCGTTCCCTTGTCGAGGCATCGTCGTTGCAGTCTGCGTCATCAGGCTCGGGATGCTCCAGGGGAAACCCTAGATCTAGGTCTTCCGGATCGGACGATGATGGCGTTTTATCGCTTTCCCTCCTGGGGGCATCGTTTTGGAGCAAGTGATGGCTAGGGGGGTGGTGGAGCGGTACTTCATCTCACACATTGATGGCGGCGGAGATCGGCGACATGGCGCTGTGGAGGCTCGGCGTCCGATGCGCGGAGATGGACTCGCGCAGGAGGAGGTAGCTGTCTGGCGTCATGGTGACGTCGATGGCAGAGTGGCCAGACGAGGTAGAAGCCTCAATATAATCTGAAGACGGACCTGTGGAAGATGGCGGCGACGACACACGAGTGCGTCTGACCAGATTGTGCCCCAGACCCGGTATGTGGCTCGGCTGGGGCTTCCGGCTTTTGATGTTAGGCTTAGGTGAGTGGTTTGGGTAGTGGCCCAGCTAGCATCCCTTCATCATATGGATAGGAGTAGCGGCATATGTTGCCAAGATGGTGGATTCAAGTATATTGTTTGTAATACTTTGTAAGGTCCTTGAGAATAATCAATAAAGTGGTCCTATGCATCTCCCAGATGCAGAGGCCGGGGGTCATCCTCCTTTTCTAAAAATAAAATAAAAAAAGGAAAGTATAAACAAGTCGGTTTAGAGTTTCCTTATGTTGGCGTGAGTTCTATTGGGACTAGGTAGCTTGTCCGTATAGGACTTGGGTTCCCGATGGTCGTGGTTGTGTATATATACACAGCCAGGTGCGTAAGTTTATTGTAACCGTGAGTCCAGAAAACCAGAAAATCAATAGAGGAAAAGAGGGCACGACAAGAGCCCTTGGCTATCAGTTTTGTGTGCGCGCGTGTTCGTCTAGTTTGATGTGGCTATCAGTTGTGTGTGCGCGTGTTCGTCTAGTTTGATGTGATCGATCCTGTGGGCGAATTTCCAACAGTATTTGGGAGGGCAACCTAAGTTGATATACGGTTCTCAGTTCCTCTGATGATTCATGTATGATTTGTAAACTCTAAGTCTCTGTGATATTGTGCTACAATATGTGTGACGTGCTTATTCATATGCATGTTGCCAATTCTTTAAGATCACATATGTGCATTGTTGTTTCTTCCTTCTTATTCATACCCAATGCACTCCCACAGATTATGTAAGTGCATCTACTGCCCCCTAGAGGGTTTTCGATGATTAATGACAAAATAGTTAAGGAACTAATGTGTTTGTGAGTATACACAGGCGAAAGTCCCTGGGGATTTGGTTTAGAATGAGAGTTATGACCCCGAAAATTTGTGATGACAATGAATACTTTGGGATTGCCTGTTCGAGAAACAATCAGCTCGCAGAGAGGATAATGAAGCGTAGTGAAGACTTTTTTCTAGTTTCATTTTCTTCTATTTGTGTCATAGGGCAAACCGTACTATTAAGGGAGTCTTAAGTGAAAGTTGAGATCTAGGTCTTTGATGTATGCTTAATCCAAACCTCTTCAAGTGAAGACTTGGAAATCTCTTCGTGCGCCGTGATTTTCTCTGTGAGTCCGAGACGATGTTCTTCAGGACTCCAAAGAAGAATCAGGTGCAGTTGAGTCGACTTGACTTGTGCTGCAAGTAAGTCACAGGCCACTTTTAAAATCCGACAATAACTCCACGTGCCGGTTGTCTGTTAGGTGGCGAGTACCCATGTTGGTCATTTCAAACCTTGGCATTGCGCCGACTATAAATAGCCACCCTGCTTCAACTTTAGATGATTGGCTGCTCTAGAAAGAATTGACAGGAGTTTGTCAGACCAACCAATCCTCTCGCAAGAGATTGAGAGAATCCTAAGGGAGGAAAAAAAAACCCAGAGCCTAAAATCTGCTAAGTGATTGAGCATCACTGAAGAACAAGTCGAAACTTAACTTAACCTATTACTCTTGTGGACTATGCATCCACTAGACTGTTAGGTGTCAATTCTGAGCTCTAAGAGTAACTGTGGACGACCGAAGAACAAGACTATGAAGGTCCTAGAGATCTACCTCGAAGATCTTGGGCGAAGTCTAAGTGACTTTAGCTCAAGGAGAATAGGATAAAGGCTTTGCCTTCTGAATTAAATCTTGGCCTCTCCAAGCAGACATAGAGTTGTGCCAGCAACTCGAACTAGCCAAACCAATTTGTACTCCCCACCCCCCCCCCCCCTCTCCTCCGCGAGGCTGCTCCATCACCACTTCTAATCTTCAAATGTTCTTCATTCTAGACGGGAAACCCAGCTGCATTGGTGATTCCATACACGTGAATACCGAGAGAGGGATCAGTCCTTTGATCCTCGAATGGGACAAGTAATTCTTCCGGTTGGGAGGTTTAATCCTAGTTGCGGGAATCTGCCTCAACATCTTCACCAACCTCTTCTCTCTGCTGCGTAGTTGATAAAAATCAGATCTGACTCTCTTTGCATCTTCATAGTGGTCCTGGGTTTTATTTGTAGGATGGAATTTTTTTGTTTGCTACTACGTTTCCCAACACGCTAAGCTTCAAGACCACATATACATTTTTACATTAAGCTCATGGGGTCAGGCAAACCTAGGTTGGTAGAGCTGGCAGTTAATACCTTGGTAGGGTGGGAACTGGTCTTGGACGAGGAAAATGAGGCTCTCATGCTTCCCTTCTCCAAGGAAGAAATTGAGTCGGCATTGCACTCCGTGAAAACTAATACAATACAATGCCAAGACCGGACAGGTTACAGGTTAAAAAGCTCTGGGGAACAATTAAGGACATAGTTTGCGCGATTGTGAATGATTTCGTGCTTGGGATGGTCGACATTGCTGCTCCCGATGTTCAAGGGGGTGACTGTACTACGAAATTTCGCCCTAAACGTAATGTTCAAGTTGGTTGCTAAGTACTACACTAACAGACTGGCTCACTTAGCTCATCACATCGTCAATAGCTGCCAATCTGCATCTATTAAGAGTAGGCATATTTTGGAATTAGTTCTCTCCCTCTACGAAATAGTGTGTGACGTGAGTTAGGAAACAACCAGCGGTCCTACTTAAACTTGAGCTCAAGAAGCCCTAGTGCACCACATTTTGCACTTCGTTTGGGTGGGTAGGCATATTTTGGAATTAGTTCTCTCCCTCTACGAAATAGTGTGTGACGTGAGTTAGGAAACAACCAGCGGTCCTACTTAAACTTGAGCTCAAGAAGCCCTAGTGCACCACATTTTGCACTTCGTTTGGGTGGGTAGGCATATTTTGGAATTAGTTCTCTCCCTCTACGAAATAGTGTGTGACGTGAGTTAGGAAACAACCAGCGGTCCTACTTAAACTTGAGCTCAAGAAGCCCCAGTGCACCACATTTTGCACTTCGTTTGGGTGGGTAGGCATATTTTGGAATTGGTTCTCTCCCTCTACGAAATAGTGTGTGACGTGAGTTAGGAAACAACCAGCGGTCCTACTTAAACTTGAGCTCAAGAAGCCCTAGTGCAAATTGTGATTTTTTATCAATGAGGAGTTGGAGCCCTTTAGGAACGGAAGAGATTTGCACTAAGGCAGCCTGCTTTCAGCCCCACAATGTTTGATATTGTTGCCCAAGCGGTTGCTTCGATGCTCGATAAGGCATGTCACATTAAGAGTGGTGCCGCACTTCATCCCGGGGGGTTACCCAACTCCAATAGGCAAACAACCCCATGTTGTTGTTTCACCCAGACCAACATAGCATTGCCACCAACAAGCTCCTTTTAAGTTTCAAGGTAATGTCCAATATAAAAAACAATTTCTTTCTGGGTTTTGCTTCGGTGCCCCCCCCCCCTAAAAGTTTGCACGGATCTTGAAGTTATTTTAAAAGGCTATCGTCGTATTAGCCTACAGATCAAACGTATTGAGTACATTGATTTGGATACAAAAGACTATATTATCCGTTTTTGTTGAAGGGGTACCTTCTAATCTCCACCCTTAATCTGCATCGATGTCCGTAAAATTTTCTAGGGAGGTGTACCGAAGGAAAGTTCTTTCTACAAACGTAAGGTGGTCGCCATGGGGATGCACGAGGGCGAAGATCGCATGGTGGCCAATCTTCTGAATAGTAACTTGGCGGCCTTCCTGATCTTGTACCGGTTTGCAATTAGTGATAGAAATCTAAGCATAGCGGAATGGGATCAGTTGGGTGTCAAGGTTGCCAAGAGGGTGGAACCTTGGCAAGGCAAATTCAAGCCTTCGGGCGGAAGATTGGCTTTAGCGAATGCGTATTAATCGGTGATTCCCTCTTTCACTATGGAGTTGATAGCAAACTTTGATAAGGTGCGTGCGTGATTCTTTTGGGAAGGGGGAGGTAACAAACACAAATACCATATAATCAGATGGGTCGATATTTGTAAACCGAAAGCCAAGGGAGGCCCCAGGGTGATGAACTCAGAAATTACGAATGTGACCTTGCTTTTTTCGACAAAGGGTGGATTTGATTAGCTCAAAAAGTTGTCGGCCCGGTGGGAACTAGGGTACCACGGCCCATCTGCCTCTGGCCCAGAGGAGGCCCAGGAAAGATAGCCCTGCCTCGGCCGCTCCGAAGGGAGTCGCCTCGCAAGTGCGAGCATCGCAAAGCCCCTCGCCGCCAGGCCAAGCCTTGCCGAGGCCGCCAAGCACCAGGTTGCCTCATGAGGCCGCTTCACGAGGCATGATGTACGGCGCCAGCTGCGGGGCTCCAGGCCCATCACGTGGGTGACGTCCCGCTGGTCAGGGTAAAGGCAGCAGGGCACGGTTCAGACTGGTTTCCATTCTGATGATAAGGGAGCAGCGGCGTCTGCCTCCCACAAAGCAAGTCCCAAAGCATTTCCTCTGGTGTAGGGGGATCATAACGGATCGGTGCGCCCGGGCAGAGGTCATCGCCGAGCCCACCAGTGCGTCGGGAAGACCGCTTTATCAGGCGGAGACCGCCTTTAGTCAAGATAAGCCCGGGCATATGTCCCCTTTTGAATTGCCGCCCTGTGGCCACCCTTTTCTGCTCATATTTTCGCGGAAGAGGGCCAAGGCACTACAAAAGGGGCAGGGCCGCTTCCATGTAAGGGGATCGAGCCATTCTCTCCCACACCTCGTATACCTCGAGCCACAAGCTCTCCATTAAAGAGCAATCCAACACAGGCAGGAGTAGGGTATTACACCGCACGGTGGCCCAAACCTGGGGAGCTTGTTAGAGTTGTGTCGAATATTATTGTACAAGGTAGGTTACAGTTGGACTTGGTTTTGGACTGTGTGTAGACAGGGTAGGAGTTGTGTCCTAATAGGACACTTGTATCCTACGTCTCTCATATATAGCGAGGGTAGACACACGATGTAACCTATGCCAACATAATAACACGGGCAGGCGGGGGAGCCGGCGGCGTGTGCCGGCGCCCGGGCGGCCGGGGTGCGGTATTGTGACGGTATCACGGGGAGGAGCGCCCGTAGTCAAGCCCCGAGGATGTAGCCATGATGGTGAACCTCGTTAACAAATCTCGGTGTCGTGCTGGTGTGATTGCTTGGTCCTCGGTAGATCGACGGTATGCCTCGAATTTATTCTAACAAGTGGTATCAAAGCAAGGTTCAAAGAGGCCGTGAAAGTTGATTCAGAGGAGGAAGAACGTATCAACGGACTTGTGTGCAAAGGGATCGCAGCCATGGGAGCAGAGTTAGTCGGCGAGTCGTTGCTGGCAAGTTGTATCCAGGAGGCAGCGATGAAGTGTTTGCGGTTGTTGTAGTTCTTCAAGAAGCAATCGGGATTGGCAGCAGCAGGTATATGGCGGCGGTGGATTCAGATCGGATCGTCGTGTTTCGACGAGATCAAAGCCGAGGCAGCAGCTTGGTGCGGTGTGGTCCAGCTAAAAGGCATCAGAAGCAACGGCAGTGGAGAAACGTGTAGCAACAGAAGTCTTGGCGTCTCGGAGATTGATCCGTTCCATCTGATCGAGAGCGGCGGCGGCGACTGGAATCGCTGCTACAACAGCGCTGCGGGCAGGGCCAGCTAGGGCGGGCGGCCCATACGAGGTACATGCAGAACTCACATGGGTACAACCCAAGCAGGCAGAAGCCAGCTGGTGGGCTAGAGCGGCCCGTGCGTGGGTAGCGACAATGCGTGGCGCTGCCCAGGCAGGTCCGCAGCGACAGTGCGTGCCGCACCAGGGAGGTCTGGTCTGTGGGCTACAAGCGTGACGTGCGTTAGCTGTCGGAGACACGTACAAAGCTCAAGGCTGAGATTTGTTAAGGAAAAGCAGGATTCGTTTCCGAAGGGAGCTGCTACAGCGTGTTAGAACATGGGAGTTCCGATTACCATCAGGTTGCTATAGCGTGGAAAAGTACAAGAAGATAGTCAAAAGGAGTCACGGGTGCTGCATGCATGAAGGTGAGCTTGAGCTTGCTTCTACATGTACGAGAAGACTAAAAAGAGACTGCTTCTGGTGTTCTTTGCATGGTACATGATGGTTGAAGGGGCTGTTGTTTGACGTGGCAAATAAAGGGGAAACGAGCCGGTGATGTGCGACGTGCGTATAAGGCTCGAAGGAGTCTGGAGCTCATCGTGGCAGGATCATGCATACACAGGGCGTCAAGCAATGCATAGCGATGTGCGGGCAGACACGATGCATGGTGGAGCATGGTTGCAGTCGGACATGTTCGGCTGGGTCGGACAGGACAGTCTGATGGACCGACGGGGATGTTGGTCAAAGCAGAAGACAGGGATGATTTCAGCGACGACGACATAGGAGCGTGATGCTGATGGTGACCGACTTCTGGGGCGTGGAAACACGTGGTGCAGGCCTGAGGGCATGTGCGGCTTCGACAGACTATGGCGCGGGGTTGATTCAAGATGGTGCACACATGAGAGAACTTGAAGTCGACAGGGCGCAGGGTAGCGTAGCGCAGCTACATGGAGTCATGTTGAAGGTGGAGCTGGAGTCTGATGGTCGACTTCACTCTGAGCTGATGGAGGGGCTACGGCGTAAATTCATGGAGAGTCGAAGCCTATTTCAACGGAATAGCAAGAGACACGTGGATCGGACTGGGTACCAGTGGTCTGATGGAGGCGTGATACTCGGCATCGGTCGGTGATGATCGATGGTTCTCTGCAGTGGGGGGTTGAGGCAGTGTGGGCTAGCTACACGGGAGACTCTACCAGAACAGAAGAGGCTCGACGTGGTGATAGCGGCGAGGTGTGCGGTAAGCACGGGACACAGCGACAGACCAAGGCACTAATGGTGAGACATGTGGTCAGACAAAGTGTGCAGGGGTGCTGAAGCAGTGTTGGCGAGTACCAGGTTCAAGTTGGTGACTAGATCTATGGAGTTTGACATGTCATATGGATGAGAGTTGACCATGGAGAATCTGAGAAAGTGGCGGAAAGTCTGAAATTGTCAAAAGCTAGGAGAGTACATGGCCGTATATTCTGTGGTGTTCAGTGCACATGGCAAAGTGCGGATGGCAAATACAGAAGGAGGCGCAGTGCTATAGCTATGGGACATGCTAGAGACTATCCGGAAGAAGGGTGAGACAACTGCGAATTAGACTCAGGGTGACACAGGGCAACGGTGAAATTCCTTCAAGTTTCAGACAGACGGTCAAGAAAGAGTGGTGGCGTTGAGTTCAGATAACTCTTATATGTGGCGTCCAATATGTGAGTTGTTCACTTTCACGCAGACAGTGGTCGGTGTGTGATGGTGTTGAACGGATTCTCCGGAAGTTGGGAGCACAAAGTAGAGTATTGAGGAACTTAATTTTGCTCGAGTATTGACTGTGAGGAAGACGAGAAGGGACTACAATTGCAGGTGGAGTCACGTGGAGTCTGGGAGTAGCAGCGGTGCTCATGACGTATCTCAAGTCCAATGTACATGAAGGTTTGACGCATGGATGAATTAAAGGTGGTGGAGAATATTCGCCAAGGTGGAGTTTGTTAGAGTTGTGTCGAATATTATTGTACAAGTTAGGTTACAGTTGGACTTGGTTTTAGACTGTGTGTAGACAGGGTAGGAGTTGTGTCCTAATAGGACACTTGTATCCTACATCTCTCATATATAGCGAGGGTAGACACACAATGTAACCTATGCCAACATAATAGCACGGGCACGTGGGGGAGCCGACGGCGTGTGCCGGCGCCCGGGCGGCCGTATTGTGATGGTGTCACGGGGAGGAGCGCCCGTAGTCAAGCCCCAGGGATGTAGCCATGATGGTGAACCTCGTTAACAAATCTCGGTGTCATGCTGGTGTGATTGCTTGGTCCTCAGTAGATCGACGGTATGCCTCGAATTTATTCTAACAGAACTCGCGCGTCCCCTTCGTGTCCGATGTGAGTGAGTGTGCTCATCTTGATCTCACCGTAGTTTTCGTCGGGTCGTAGGTCGCTAAGCAAAGCCCCCAGAGTTCGAACCCTAGTTCTTGGAGAAGTTTCTTGGACGCAGATCCTAGACTCCGACATTTGGCACGCCAGGTAGGGGGACTTGCCGTCTTCGCGCCCTCGACCTCGACGTCAACATCGACATGGACGACGCCGCTGCGCGCCGAGCTGCCGCCAAGGCCCATGTGGCGCCCGCCGCCCAAGGTGCCCCTGGGCAGCACCCTCGCGCCGCCACCGAGCCTGTTGGGGAGCGGGTGGCCTCCTTCGTCCGTCCATCGGTGAACGAGCAGACGCGTGGCTGCTCCGCCACCGCCTCCTCGCTTGCACGTCGCGAACCTCCCGCTCCACACGCCGCGTTGCTCATGGCACAGGGGCTGCTGCGCTGTCGCCCCGCCAGAGACGGTCACGACGCCTGGCTCAAGCACATCACCAAGCTTGTCTTCGCCGCACGCGGCGACCGGCTGCCCCCTCGCTCCTCGCCCACTTCATCGCCGCGCGCTAAGCGACCCGGACGACCGCTCCTCGTCCTCCTCCTATGGGCCGCGGCGCAACCGGGTGGCGCTGCGCAGTGTGCGCCTTGGAGTTGTCCCACGGCTCGTCCGCGCCAGACGGCGTCGGCGGCTGCCGCCGAATCGTCCATCGCGTCTGAAAGTGCAACTAATCCCCGGGTGATTTTGGTAATTCATAACAACATATAGCTCATTGAACTAATATCCTTTCAAGTTAAATATTTCAGAAAGTTTAGTGATTGACATGGCATGGACTAGAGATGTGGACCCCTCAAAATGCTAAGGACAAAGATTGGCAAATGCTCAAGATTCTTCATTTCTATTTTAGTGATCCAAGATCACATTGAGTCCATAGGAAAAAGCCAATACTATTAAAAAGGGATGAGGTGTTGTTACTTTTGCACCTGCAACAACTGCCACCGTTGTACCTCTAGTTGCAACTTCACCAGCTCCTCAGACATCCTCAGAAGCGTTTGCAGATGCTATCCTCTCCATGCCATCTACGCACACCCGAGCAACCAGCCAGAAGACCACTTCAGGAGCTCCCAGAGATCGTACCTAGAGTGCCGCATAGCACTATGCATTTTCAATTTTTTTGATAACTTGTTGCAAAAGGGGGAGAAAGTGTATAGATCATTAGGCTTCGAAAAAGAGCGTTTTTCCTTTTGTTGCTTCTCTTGCTACTTGTTATTTGTTCGTTTGCTTGCTACTATTTATACTTGTGTGTGAGATACTCTTATGATCATGTGTTTGATCATACTATGCTTTAATGTGTGCTTGAATGATAATATCTTAATACTTATGTATGATCAATCATGTTTCTTTTGGTGATGAGTGCATGTTCTTTATATTCTATCATTTTGAGCGCTCCACCAAGATGCATATGACATGAAAGAGTGACTCATGATCCTAATTGATTGTGTATTTACATTCAAAAGCAAATTTTAAATAATGCATAAACTTAAGGGGAGCTCTTGCTTATCATATATTTCTCAAAGCGTCGATGTATTTCATTCATATTATCATTTGTCGAAACTTTGATCTATATGTTGTCATCAATTACAAAAAGGGCAGATTGCAAGTGCAACTAATCCCCGAATGGTTTTGGTAATTCATAACAACATATAGTTCATTAAACTAATATCCTTTCAAATTAAATATTTCAGAAAGTTCAATAATTGACATGACATGGACTAAAGATGTGGACTCCTCAAAATGCTAAGGACAAAGATTGACAAAAGCTCAAGACTCTTCATTTCTATTTTAGTGATCCAAGATCACATTGAATCCATAGGAAAAGTCAATACTACTAAAAGGCGATGAGATGTTGTTTAATAGTCTACTACCTCAAAATGCTTAGTGATATGCTCCAAAGCCCTCAACCACTTTCTCAATTCCAAATATGTCCAAAACCTAAAGTCAAACTCGGCCCCACCGATTTGATCTATCCGGCGCCACCGAGTTCCTTTAACATAGCCACTGCCAGAAACCCTAATCAATTCGGTCTCACCGATCAGGATCTCGGTCTCACCGAGATGGCAATGCAAACTCTTTGTTTCCCTTCGTAACGTTTCGGTCTTACTGAAATGAGCGATCGGTCACACCGAATTCGCAATGCAAACTCTCTATTTCCCTTCGTAACGTTTCGGTTTTACTGAAATGAGCGATCGGTCCCACCGAGTTTGCCTGACTAACTCTCAGATTTGCTCATTGCTGAAATCGGTCTCACCGAGTTCATGCAATCGGTCACACCGAGATAAGGTTTTGCCCTAACCCTAGCACATCGGTCCCATTGAGTTGATCATGTTGGTCCCACCGAGAATCTTAACGTTCACATTTTGAACTGAATCGGTCTCACCGAGGTCTCTTATTCGGTCTGACCGAGTGGGGTCAAATGTGTGTAACGGTTGGATTTTGTGTGGAGGCTATATATACCCCTTCACCCCCTTCTCTATTCAAGAGAGAGCCATCAGAACGTGCCTACACTTTCACTACTCATTTTCTGAGAGAAAACCACCTAATTATGTGTTGAGACCAAAACACCCCTCTTTTCCAAAAATTATCACAACCTGTACAAGTGTACATGCTAGCCGTGGAGACAGAGGCCTCAGTTCACTCTGTTTTCCATGACAGCTTGTCAGCATGGTGTTCTGTCATAATGTTCCCTCTCAAAAATTGGCTAGTTCGGGAGGCGCTGAGGAGAGAGTAGCAGTTTATGTGGAGTTGCGTCTGAGATTGCATGGGATGCTCCTGGAACGCCAACTACACACCTGAGTCCTTAGAGCTACTGTGTGACCCTAAGGGTCCTACTCATAGGGTCGTTTGGCGTTGCTTTGTGGCGCAATTCTGGGGGTTATGGAATGTGATTAACAAGCATTCTATTGAGAGAATTATCCCAGGTCTCCCAGCTGATTACATCTTCAAAACCATCTCTTTCTCTCAGCTCTGCCTCCCCCAAGGGAAGAAGCGCAGGGCAGCGTATGTCATCAATAGACATCTAACATCGAGCAGCTAATTGGGATCTTGGCTGCGTGTGTCTTGTGTTGCGAGTTTACGTACTCGCTTATGTGGCTTGTTTTGTTAAACTGATATCCTTGCTATCTTGCTTTCCATTTTATTCGGTTTGGTTGTAAGACTTTGTGTTTGCCTCTCGGTTGGGCTTTATTAATATAAAGCCAGACATTCTAAAGAAACCAAGAGTGACAAATTTTACCATGATGTAAAATCGATATATTTGAAGAATTACAAGATAGGATATATCCTAAATAGATTGCAGGATACAAAAAAGAAAACAGAGGGCTAGAACTGAAACGAGATGTACTTGTAGCAGCCCGAAGAAACAATAGAGGGTGGTAGCATAGTTACCTCGAGTTGTTGGCAGACATTATCCATGTCAACTGTACATACACCTTTGCATTTTATCTTGCAAACTCTCTTCCTCTTCCAGTGTGCATGAATGTTCTCCAACATATTGTGTGTTAAACCATCCCTGCCTGCAGAAATGCACATTCAAACTAAAAGGAACATAGCTGTAACTCCTAGCTTATTGAGCGAGTTCATGAAACTTTACCCATATTGAGCTGCCGTTTCGCCTTGAGGTTTCCCTTGACGAGCACGGCGACCTCGTCTCTGGTGAGCGGTTCCCCGAGGACCTCCTCCCGGGACGCCGCTTGGTACCTTGGCTCCATCCCTGCGAGGAATGGCCCTGGCGACTGCACGGGCTTCACCCCTTTCTTGCCATGCGGCGGTAGCACGAAAGAGTCGAACTCAGGCAGCTCCTTGCGGCTCTTGGGGAGAGGCTTCCTTCCGGTCCACGGGCGCGGCGTGGCCTCGGGACCGAACGGCAGGAATGGAGCCTCCCGGAGCGCGACGGGGCGTGCTCGTGGGGCCTCCGTGTAGCTGTACTGGAACTCAAACGGCGCCCCCTCGAGGTGGTAGGCGAGGCCCCGGTCGGTGACCCGGATGCCGGCGGCGGGCTCGCCAGTGGTCGGGACGGGGATCTTCTTGGCACGGTCACCGCGCGAGAAGGCCGGGTGAGAGCCGACCGGAGCTCGGCGGCGCTCAGGGTCGTCGGCGGGTTGATTGTGGTGAGAGAGGGAGAGGGAGAGGCGGAGAGAAGTCCCGAGCCGTAGACCAGGGTGCTGGGCCGGAGCAGCGAGGAGGGAGCGAGAGGGGAGGGTGTTGGTTGCCATATGGATGGTTCACCGTCCAAGCTCTCGAGAGTGTAAAGGTTTATCTCATCTTTAAGGCTTGAGGGTCCTGGTTCGCGAGTTCCCTCTCCGCCGTTTGTTCCAGGTTGCGACTCGTGCCGTTGCCACGCCTTTCCCATCGTCCGATCGGGAGCTCCTAGACAGCGCTGTAAGAGCATCTCCAATAGGCGCCCAACACGGCGCGCGCAAAAAACAGTTTTAACGCGCGCTCATCGTCTGATTTGGCGCGGCGCGCTACGCCCGTTCCAGCAGCCGCGCTAAAATGCAACGCAAAAAATGCAGTGCGCACATAATATTTTTTTTAATTTTCGTACGCATAGATAAAATAAAAACTAGATAGATTGCATAAATAAAAAACGATACAAAGGTATTTTACATCGGTGCAACTAGATAGATAGTTCGAACGCATAGATAAACTACGGCGCAACTAGATAGAAACTACTCTAAGTCGCTATCATCATCATCATTATCATCCTCGACGGTGTCGTCCGAGGTGTCTAGCCACATGTCCAGCCACCGATCATTGTTCGGCGCGAAGAACGACTGTCCACCTGCTGCAACGATGTCTGACTGCGCATTCGCCAACGCCTTCCGCTAACGCCTTTCCAACCGCGTCTTGCGGCGCCTTCGCGTGTCCTCCTCGCGGCGCCTTGCCCAGTAGGTCTGCTCGTAGGCGACGTCCTCCGGGTGGCGCTGGCGCCACTCCGCCATGACCCGCTCGTCCTCCTGGGCGACGAGGAGGCGGCGTTGCCGCTCGGCGTGCTCCGCACGGTCTTCCGCCGTGTTCAGACGAGGCAGAGGGGCGAGGTTGAGCGCTTGCTGGAACGTGTACACATCTTGAAAGTTCATCTGGCCGCGCGGCCGGCCTAGGCGCCACGCCGCCGCGTCGTACGCGCGGGCGGCCTCGCGCGCCGTCCCGTACGTGCCGAGGCCGAGCCGGAGTTTGCCGGAGCGTATCTCCGTGGTGTAGCAGCCGTTGGGGCGCAGGCGGACGCCGCGGTAGCCGGACGCTCCTCGGCGGCGCGGCGGCATGGCGGCGCGTCGGTGGCGGGGCGCTGGAGCGGCGCGTGGCAGAGAGGGAGAGGAAGAGGGGAAGAGGAAGCGTGGAGAAGCGCGTGGCGAAGCGGCGCGCGGCTTTATAGATGCGCGCGAAGCGGCGCGCCAAATCTTGCGCGCGGGCTGACGCCTTTTCGCACGCGCGCAAACGGTTTCGGCGCGCGCTTGTTTCCCGCGGCCGCTGGAGCGCGGCAAACCGCTCCACGCGCGTCGTTTGGGGCGTCTGTTGGAGATGCTCTAAGAGCATCCTAAGACGCTAAAAATCGCCCCTTAAAGGCGCATCGACGAAAACCACGTATCAGAGACATGATGGCCTCAGTCGCGGCGCCCACGATTTATTTGAAAACCATAAACTAGACGTAAATTCATCCAAACTTCGACGAGTTCATACATATTTAAAATATTTTACAAAAAAAAAACGCTACTCGTCGCGTTCCGCCGTCGCCCTCGCCGCTCCTCGCCGCCCGCCGCCCTTAAAGCTCTACATGCCGAGGAGCCTGTAGAACTTCGTGTAGTCGCGCCGTCGTCGTCGTCGCCTCCTCCGCGGTCGCCGTCCCTGTTGCACCCCTCCCCAGGTTGGCGCGGCGGGTTGGACGGTCCGGGGGCGTCTTCGTCCTCGTCGCTGTCGAGGATCACCACGCCGTGCTCGTCCTCGCGCCCACGCTTGCAGGCGGCTATCTCCTCCGGGGCTCGGCGCTGCCGGACCATCTCGTCGCGGAGGTAGTCGTCCCACGCCCATTTTAGGGCCTCCTCGTCAGAGAAGCCGCGCCAGACAATGGCCTTGTACTCCGCGGGGAGGCCGGGCTCCGCCTTCGGCCTGACGAGGATGAGGCGGCCAGAGGTGGGGGAGGAGTCGGCGATGCGGACGCCGGAGCTGCGGGTGCGGTGGCTGGCCGGCGCGTCCTGGGGCTCCGGCTTGACGGGGCGGAGGCTGGGAGAGCCGGACGAGGAGGAGGACGCCCCCGGATCCATGCGCCTTGGCGTCCATGAGCTCCCACGCCGGCGGGAGATGGACGGGGGAAAGGGGTACTCCAGCCTGGGCGTGTTGCCGCCCTCGATGTACTCGAGGACGGCCTCCAGCGTGCGACCGGGCACACCCCACCATCGGCGGCGGCCTTCGGAGTTGAGGCTTGCGGAGGGCACGACACCGTTGGTGGCCTCGAGCTGCTCGGCGTGGCGGCGGCGGAAGTAGGGCTCCCACAGCGGGCTATCGGGGACGTACCGTGGGCCTTCCCTCGCCATCTGCGGTAGAGAGACGCGGATACGCGCGATCTTCGCACGTCGCGCCGCTGTGGTGGGCGGTGGTGGCATCGGGACCCCGTCGGCGCTGATCCTCCACGCCCCGGGCACCCGCATGTCCAGCGGGACCGGGTACTCGGCTTCATAGAGGAGCCGAGTTTCGTCCTCGTGGAGGTGGCGGCGGCCGAAGCCGTTCGCCGCCGCGTCGTCGCCTGGGAAGCGCTCCGCCATGGTTGAACTGGATCGGCGAGAGGAGAGGGAGGAACAGGGAGGAACGAGGCATCGGCGGTTGAGAGTCTGTGCGTCACCGGCGCACTGGGGGCGGCTTATATAGGCGGAGGTGCCGCGCGTACGCGTGCCTGCCGTGTTACACGTGGCGGGCGAGGGACGCGCGGCGTCCGGTTGCGCCGCCCGTGAGGCATCAATGGAGAAGGTTGACCGGCGCGGCAGCGCGCGATAGCTTTGGCATTGATTCGCCATGGGAACCGAGGCGATGAGGACGACGAAGCGTCGAGAATAGCCGAGTCGCTGCCAAGGAGGACCCGCCGACTTTCGCGCCAATTTCGGCCCGAGCAGGCGAAAAAAGGGTCTTTGAGGACACGACTGGACCGATTTTTCGGTGCCGGCGACCGAAATATCACCTAGGGGGCCTTGTTGGGGCGCGACTGGAGATGCTCTAAGAGCAACTCCAACGGACCGACCCAAACGAACGGCGCATTTGTCTGTTTTTTGTCCGTTTGGGTCAGCTGTTCGCCCGACGTCCGCCCTGTTTTTGATATGGGTCGGCAGCGCGCCCAACGCGTCGACCCATATGTGTCCGCGTGGCATGTTGGCCGCCCAATTTTACATGATTTGCATTCAACATATTGTCAAATGAAAATGTTAACAAGCCAAATAGTCTGACCGCCCAAATAAATAGTATAGTTTTACAAGCCAAATACAAATAAAAATGTTTCACATGGTTTTGCAAACGAATAAAAGAAGATACATCTATTGGTTGCCAACATGAGCCCACATATGCTCAACCAAATCATTTTGCAGTTGCAGTGAGTTTCCTAATCACGCATGTCTTCATGAAATTGAGTGAACTGCTCAAATGTTGCCACTACTCCATGCTCATGCACAACATTTTCACCCTGAAACTGGAAGCCTTGATCGTACAGACGTTCCGGACGCTCGTCTTCTACGATCATATTGTGCATGATCACACAAGCAGTCATCACCTCCCACAGTTTCTGCGTGCTCCAAGTATTAGCAGGATAACGAACGATGCCCCATCGAGATTGCAAAACACCAAAGACACGCTCGACATCCTTTCTAGCACTCTCTTGCTCTTGGAAAAATCTTTTCCTTTTCTCTCCGACAGGGTTGGGTATTGTCTTGACAATAGTGGTCCATTAAGGATAGATACCGTCACCCAGATAGTACCCTTTGTCGTAGTTGTGGCCGTTGACAGTAAAGTTCACCAATGGATTGTTGCCTTCTGCAAGCCTAGCAAACACCGGCGAGCGCTGAAGCACGTTGATATCATTGTGTGATCCAGTCATGCCAAAGAAAGAGTGCCAGATCCAGAGATCTTGAGACGCCACGACCTCTAGTATGAAAGTGCAAGCCCTGACATGTTCCTTATACTGCCCTTGCCAAGCAGAAGGACAGTTCTTCCACTCCCAGTGCATGCAGTCTATGCTGCCAAGCATCCCTGGAAAGCCCCTACTGACATTCATCGCCAACAAACGGGTTGTATCTTCAGCTGTCGGCTCTCTCAAGTACTTAGGGCCAAACACAGCAATAACAACCTTGCAAAACTTATACAGTGACTCTAGGCATGTAGACTCGCTCATACAGACGTCCTTGTCAATGAGATCACTGGACACTCTGTATGCAAGCATTCGGATGGTGGCAGTGCATTTCTAACAAGAGGAGAAAGCAATCTTGCCGACGGCATCCTCTTTGCACTCGAAGTAGTCATCATAGCCGACCACTCCCTCTCTAATACGGTTGAAAACATGCCTACTCATACGGAACCGGCGGTGGAATTTGTGATGTTTGAACAACGGGTTTGTTGTATCAAAGTAGTCCTTCCAGAGAAGGAAATGCCCGCTCTCTTAGTTGCGATTCAACGCCGGAAGGTAATGACCCACAATTATAGGGGATCTATCGCAGTCCTTTCGATAAGTAAGAGTGTCGAACCCAATGAGGAGCAGAAGGAAATGATAAGCGGTTTCCAGCAAGGTATTCTCTGCAAGTACTGAAATAAGTGGTAATAGATAGTTTTGTGATAGGATAATTTGTAACGAGCAACAAGTAACAAAAGTAAATAAAGTGCAGCAAGGTGGCCCAATCCTTTTGTAGCAAAGGACAAGCCTGCACAAACTCTTATAAGATGTAAAGCGCTCCCGAGGACACATGGGAATATCGTCAAGCTAGTTTTCATCACGTTCATATGATTCGCGTTCGGTACATTGATAATTTGGTATGTGGGTGGACCGGTGCTTGGGTGTTGCCCTTACTTGGACAAGCATCCCACTTATGATTAACCTCTATTGCAAGCATCCGCAAGTACAACAAAAGTATTAAGCTAAACCTAACCATAGCATGAAACACATGGATCCAAATCAGCCCCTTACGAAGCAACGCCTAACTATGGTTTAAGCTTCTGTCACTCTAGCAACCCATCATCTACTTATTACTTCCCAATGCCTTCCTCTAGGCCCAAACAATGTTGAAGTGTTATGTAATCGACGTTCACATAACACCACTAGAGGAGAGACAACATACATCTCATCAAAATATCGAATGAATACCATACCAAATTCACATGACTACTAATAGCAAGACTTCTCCCATGTCCTCAGGAACAAAAGTAACTACTCACAAAGCATAAACATGTTCATAATCAGAGGGGTATTAATGTGCATATAGGATCTGAATATATGATCTTCCACCAATTAAACCAACTAGCATCAACTACAAGGAGTAATTAACACTACTAGCAACCTACTAGCACCAATCCCGGACTTGGAGACAAGAATTGGATACAAGAGATAAACTAGGGTTTTGAGATGAGATGGTGCTGATGAAGATGTTGATGGAGATTGCACTCTCCCGATGAGAGGAGCGTTGGTGATGACGGTGGCGATGATTTCCCCCTCCAGGAGGGAAGTTTTCCCGGCAGAACAGCTCCGCCAGAACCCTAGATTGGTTACGCCAAGGTTCCGCCTCGTGGCGGCGGAGTTTCATCCGAGAAGATGGCTTATGATTTTTTTTCCATCGAAAGAGTCCATATAGTAGAAGATAGTCACCGGAGGGCCACCAGGGGGCCCACGAGGTAGGGGGCGCGCCCAGGGGGGTAGGGCGCGCCCCCACCCTCGTGGGCAGGGTGTGCCCCCTGGTGAAGTTCTTGCGCTCAATGTTTTTTATATATTTGAAAAACATCATCCGTGAAGTTTCAGGACTTTTGGAGCTGTGCAAAATAGGTCTCTAATATTTGCTCCTTTTCTAGCCAGAATCCCAGCTGTCGGCATTCTCCCTCTTTATGTAAACCTTGTAAAATAGGAGAGAATAGGCATAAGTATTGTGACATAATGTGTAATAACTGCCCATAATGCAATAAAATATTTATATAAAAGCATGATGCAAAATGGACGTATCAACTCCCCCAAGCTTAGACATCGCTTGTCCTCAAGCGGAAAGCTGAAATCGAAAAGATATGTCCACATGTTTAGAGATGAAGGTGTCGATAAAAATAAAATACGGACATGAGGGCATCATGATCATTCTTAGAGCAGCAACTTATATAATTCTTGTCATATGATATCTTATGCTAGAGTAATAATTCAATCACAATATCAAGTATGAATCGTAAACTTCATTGAAAACCGACAAACTATAATCGCAGTCACTGAGGCAATCGCAATTTATCATAACATAAGAAAGAGTCAATGTATAAGAGCTTTTCAGCAAGTCCACATACTCAACTATCATATAGTCTTTCACAATTGCTGACACTCACACAATACTTATGGGTATGGAGTTTTAATCAGACACAGAGAAACATAGGGGCTTATAGTTTTTGCCTCCCAACGCTTTACCTCAAGGGTAATGTCAACAGTAATAGTTCATGAAAACTCACATCCAATTAGCCATATATACCAGGATCTTTCCAACATATTGTGCTTGCCAAAGGATAAAATGTAAAAAGGAAGGGTGAAGATCACCATGACTCTTATGCAATGTAGGAGATAAAAGTAAAAGATGGGCCCTTCGCAGAGGGAAGCAGAGGTTGTCATGCGCTTTTATGGGTTGGATGCACAAAACCTTAATGTGAAAGAACGTCACTTTATATTGCCACTTGTGATATGGACCTTTATTATGCAGTCTATCGCTTTTATTACTTCCATATCACACGCTCGTATAAAGCTTATTTCCTCCACACCAATCAATCATACATATTTAGAGAGCAATTTTTTATTGCTTGCACTGATGACAACTTACTTGATGGATCTTACTCAATCCATAGGTAGATATGATGGACTCTTATGGCAAGACTGGTTTAAGGGTGTTTGGAAGCACAAGTAGTATCTCTACTTGGTGCAATGAATTTGGCTAGCATGAGGGGGAAAGGCAAGCTCAACATGTTGGAAGATCCAACACAATATAATTTATCTCAGATGTAAGAAAACATAACCCATTACGTTGTCTTCCTTGTCCAATATCAACTCTTTAGCATGTCATATTTTAAGGAGTGATCACAATTATAAAAGATGTCCAAAATAGTACATTTATATGTGAAGACCTCTCTTTCTTTATTACTTCCTATTAATTGCAACGATGACCAAAACTGTGTTTGTCAACCCTCAATAACTTTTATTCATCATACTCTTTATATGTGAGCTCATTACTCTCCATAAGACTGATATGATCTCTTTGTTTCTTTTTATTTTTTTCTCTTTTCTTTTATTCCTTTAGGATCGTGGCAAAATAATCAAGCCCTTGACTCAACACTAATCTTTATTATATAGTTCACGGACTCGATTACATAGAAGGATAAAAAAGCAAAACTCACAACTAGATCATACTAAGAACTTTTATTCTACTAGATCAAGATATTACTAAAAGGATCGAACTAAGAAAAACGGTAAAGATAAAGTGATGGTGATACGATACCGGGGCACTCCCCCAAGCTTGACAGTTGCCAAGTGGAGTGCCCATACCAGATACTCAAATCTTCTTTGTTGGTGGAGATGGTGGAGATTTTGTTGATGGCGTAGGCTTCTTCCTTAACTTGCGTTTGAGGACGGAATTTTGGTCCCTTAGGTCCTTGATCTCCTGTTCCAGGCTCAGTATCTTTTTGCATAGTTCCTGCTTGTTCTCCTGCAAGAGGCAAAAGGGGATAAACTCGATCTTAGGTTTCTTTACTCTATCCGGGAGACTTGACTTTTTGAACTCCACATGCATATCCCCAGGTTGAGGTAGTGGGACTTCGTCTTCATCTGAGCTCGTCTCCTCCTTTCCCTTGGGTTCATAGTCCTATTCTTCTTCCGTAGTCCAACTGCAATGCTCCACATCCCCATAGATCTTAGGAACTTCAAGGTAATCAGCCACGTAGCTTTCTCCTTCTGAATCCTGGGACGACATGTTGCTCTGTGTGCAGCAGGACAGCTCAAAACAAAGACAAGGAATTTTTGCGTGATACGGGAGTCAAAACCCCCGGGAGATTATATAATGAATTTTTACCGACCAAAATACGTGTCGTGTATGAAAACGGAGTCCGGAGAGCACACGAGGTGCCCACGAGGTAGGGGGCGCGCCCAGTAGGGTAGGGCGCGCCCTCCACCCTCGTGGAGCCCTCGTGTCCTTCCCGGACTGCTGCTTATTTTTCTATTTTTCTAAATATTCCAAAATGGAGAAATATTGCCTTAAAAACTGTTTTGGAGTCGGTTTACTTACCGTACCACATACTGATTCCTTTTCGGAGTCTGAATTCCGGAAAGTGTCCTTTATGTATTCCTCCGGGGTTACGGTTTCAATAACATTGGTTTCAACATTTATGGGATTACCTGAGATATAGTGTTTGATTCTTTGACCGTTCACCACCTTCGGATTTGTGCCTTCAAAGTTGTTGATTTTTATGGCACCGGAACGATAGACCTCCTCGATAACGTAAGGACCCTCCCATTTAGAGAGAAGTTTTCCTGCAAAAAATCGTAAACGAGAGTTGTATAGCAATACATAATCACCTACGTTAAACTCACGCTTTTGTATCCTTTTATCATGCCATCTTTTAACTTTTTCTTTAAACAACTTGGCATTTTCGTAGGCTTGGGTTCTCCATTCATCAAGTGAGCTAATATCAAATAACCTCTTCTCACCGGCAAGTTTAAAATCATAATTAAGTTCTTTAATAGCCCAATAAGCCGTGTGTTCTAGTTCGAGAGGTAAGTGACATGCTTTTCCATAGACCATTTTGTACGGAGACATACCCATAGGATTTTTATATGCAGTTCTATAGGCCCATAATGCATCATCAAGTTTCTTGCACTACAGGAATCAGCTACTTTGCCGTCTGCCACGGCGGACGGCAAAGGCCTGAACGGCGGACGGCAAAGGCCTTTGCCATCAGCCGCGGACGGCAAAAGGCTCCGGCAAAGTAGGCTTCGGTAAACAGCTACTTTGCCGTCTGCTACTGACGGCAAAGTCTTTGCCGTCTGCGGCGGACGGCAAAGAGAGCGCGGCGGACGGCAAAGAGAGCGGACGGCAATAATTGCGCTGTCAGTCCGTTAAGTGGCTAACGGAAGGCCTTTGCCATCCGCCGCTGACGGCAAAATTTCTAGGGTCTTTGCCGTCCGCCGTATGATGTCATCGACACGTCACTACATGGCAGGTTCTTTGCCGTCTGCCACTGACGGCAAAGTCTTTGCCGTCTGCCACTGTAGGCAAACTGACCAAATGGGTCAGCTCCCAGGAAGCACAGCTGGATGCCACGTGGCTTCTTTGCCGTCCGCGGCAGACGGCAAAGAGCCCGTTGCCGTCAGTGGCAGACGGCAAAGAGCCTGCATTGCCTCTGTTTTTTCATATACCCAACCATTTTCACAGCAAATAGATGATACATATATATTTTTCACATGGCAAGTTCACAGCAAACATATGAGATATCCAACACATATAATTTCATCATACATGCATAGTTCCATCAACCATACATAACAAGTTCGACATATACATGCATCCAACCATACATATTACAATAGTGTCATCCTACCATAGATGCATAGTTCATAGATACAAAGGAAACATAGTTCATCCAAACAAGCACTCCATCTATGCAAGCTTCCGTGAAGTGAATGAATTCTGCAAAATGGGAAATAAGAAAGTTAGAAGAAGAAGATTAGAAGAAGAAGAAGAAGAAGAAGAAGAAGAAAATGAAGAAGAAGAAGAATATATGACATTTATGAGCTAATTTAGGTGAAATTGATCATTTGTGAGCTAACTTAGGTGAAATGGATCGTTTATGAGCTAACCTAGGTGCAATGGATCGCTTATGAGCAAACTTAGGTAAAATGCATCATTTTAGAGGTAACCTAGGTAAGATGGATCATTTTGGAGCTAACCTAGGTAAAATGGGTCATTTTAGAGCTAACTTGGGTAGAATGGATCATTTATGAGCTAAGTAAGGTTAAATGGGTCATTTTAGAGCTAACGTAGGTAAAATGGATCGTTTATGAGCTAAGTAAGGTAAAATGGATCATTTTAGAACTAACTTAGGTAAAATGGATCGTTTATGAGCTAACTAAGCTAATTATGCCATTTTTGACATAAGTAAGCTAAGTACATGTCATTATTGAGCAAACCTAGTTAACTAAGCATATTAGAGCTAACTTTGGTCATTTTGGAGGAAACAAAGCTAAGTACAGATCGTTTTAGAGCTAACTTAGGTAAAATGGATGGTTTTGGAGGTCAGTAAGCTTATTAAGTCATTTTGGAGGTGAAGAAGCTAAGTCTAGGTCATTATGGTAAGCATTGGAGGAAATAAAGCTAAGTCTAGGTCTTTATGCATGTGTTAAGCAAAACACTAGATAAACTTACCAAGATGTAGGAGGTGTAGGAGCGGGGTGGCTCGTGTCGGTAGCTGGAGAAGGATCGTGCGATGCTTGTCTGGAGTTACGCTGCACCAAAGATCATTTCCAATGTCTTGTTAGGATGATGACACTCAAATGTTAAGACTAGCAAGTAATGTCCATTCAATAAAACTCACCGTGGTCCCAGGAGCAATCACTGGCATCGGCGGAGCGGTCTGACCTGTCTTCTCGCACACAGACTGCACATTTGGTTTTGATGACTCAGTCATACTAGTTAGTAATGAGACAAACACTACATGAATGTTTTGGCTAATCTGCAGAAGAAACTTACCACAAGGAGCTCGTACATGGCCCTTGCCTGCATGTCATTCCGTGCCCTCTCCTCCTCCATCATCTTTGTCGTCCTCTCCTCCAACTCCCGCTGCCTCTCCGCCGCCTCCGCCAGAAGTTTCTCCGTTCTATCTCTCTCACTCTATATAGCAGCCTGCAACACCACTCACATGACCATTTGTAATCATTGATGGAAGCGCACAGAATGTAATGGAGAAAGATAACTGAGTACGTATCACTAACCTTGATGGCGAGTTGCACTGGCCGTTCACGAGGCCTTATCTCAGGAGCGGAGCTCGACTGGCGCGCCTTGATCTCCGGGAGAGTGCTAGGCAACGGATAAGTCCATCTCCAATGGCTATGGAGCCATGGGACCTCCCGCCACCAGATATCATCAACAGCTCTGGATCAATGGGACCCTGGCTCGGGTTAAAGTCCTCCCCTTTCCTCGCCTTCCCCTCATCTCTATATCTCACGAGCTTGTTGTGGGAGGAGATGTTGGTGAAGTTGTTTGCATCATCGAGGTCAGACTGAGAGAAAGCCTTGACTTTCTTGAAAGAGGCAGTGTGAGCCATGGCATACAGGTCGTACACCTCTGGCACCTTATCCGCCTTATTGTAGCGTGCCTGAAAGAGAGAAACAATGAAAATTAGTAATTAAAGGGCTCAAGCTAGCATGATGAATGAATTGCATGAATCATGAAGCAAACCACATACCCAGTTGCGCCCGAACTGATATAAGTTGGAGCTGCCTTGATGGTGTGGCACACCTTCCATTTGGGCACGTTTGTCCTTGGCCTCGTTGTGGAGGGCTAGCCATTGTGGAGAGCACCACTCATCGACCAACACCTCCCAACAATCCATCCGATCCGCACACCATCTCGGAGGCGCCTAAGTTGGCAAATAGAAACTTGAGCGCTACGGCTAAGAATTACTAAATGAAGGAACTTAAGTAGAGAAGGCCTTAAGAATTACCTTCATGTACTTCTCCTTACTCAGGAACTTATCGCGGCATGCCGGCTTGGTCTTCTTGATACCACGCAAGGCGTAGTAGTCTCGAACAGCCTGCACCCGAGCCTCGTGCCGTAAGTTCTGGAGTAGGCGCTTGCAGACGTTCTCGATAACATGTGCCGCGTCCTCCTCGTATCCCTCCTCACACCTGTAGAATGTCTGCAATCAAATGAGACAATATTGATTAGTACAATTAATAACTATCTAGTTGAAGATTTATAAATGTGTAAAGGAGAAATTACCCAAAACTTTCTGATCACCATGTCTGCCCTCGTGTCGCACACGACACCGTCGATAATCTCATCCGGCGGGGCCGGGGCAGCCACGTAGTGCTCCCAGCTCAATCCAAGCTCTGGAAGCCGACCCTCACCAGGCAACGTGACAAACCCCGGGAAGTTTTGCCGGCAAAGAACTCCAAGGACGGAGTTGGGCCGGCGGACACTATGATGGTGGTCCCAACCCCTGCAGCATGACAAGGCCAACGCATTAGTTATTTGAAAAAACGTGAATGCACAAGGTACAAAAATATTAAATGCACTTACGTACCTCTCCCCATCAGGGAAAATCAACCACCTCTGCTCGCGGGTCACCGGCACGGACGGGAGCCGTGTAGCACCACGCTGGTAGACGGTGCCCCCCTCCTCCTCAAGATCAGTCGGCTCCCCACCATCATCAGCATGGCCACTCGGCTCCTCGGGCTGATCCGGCCAGGTACCCCATCCGGACGTGTGCTCCTCTGGGGTCACGTGGGCTGAACTCTCGTGGGCCGAAGGCCAGTCGACCCGAGGCTCGTGGGCCCAAGACCCGTGGACCGGAGGCTCGTGGACCGGAGTCCGTGTAGCCTCCTCCTCGGACGAGTCCACCCTAGCAGTCACGTGCTCGGGTGAAACAGCCGGGGGTGGCGGCGAGGAAGGCGCCGTAGCCCTACCTCCTCTCCCACGACCACGTGCCCCACCTCCTCTCTTCCTACCTCGAGCTCGTCCCCTGCTGGGAACCGCGGTCGACGAAGAAGGGCCCGGTGGTGTGGCCATACTGTCAAGCAACGCTCGGCGGAGAGGTGCGTCTGGAATGGAAGACCTCAGACCACGCTCCCGACCAGCGCCCACCATCTTTCAACACCTGCCATGACAAACAGTAAACGAAATTAGTACAACATAAAAAAAGACCAACATGAATAATAATATTTGTATCACTTAAGTGTATCATCATCAAGTACAACATAAAAAAAATGTAATACCTGACACTACTAATAATCTCGATCAGTATCATCAATAAATGCATAATCATCATCATCACTATAATCAATGACGGGCTCATAGGGTTCATTGGCATCAACATGTGCAAGGCCACCTTGATGTAATCGGTCAAGCATTGACAGGTCATCCGCAGCAGTAACCTCTTCTTGTTCCGGCTCTTCTTGTTCCTCCTCTGGGGTGATGTCGGATTCATTGTCGCTGTCTACTTCAATGTTTTGGGGTGAAGTATAGCGGTTCTTGAAACGCTTTTTGGAAAGACGTGTCTCTTGGAAGAATTCTCCTTCATATGTGTCTGGGTTAATGTGAGGTTCATAATCCTCTTCCTTTGGGGGAGAAAGTCTAGCACGTGGCGGCACTTCATAAACGACATCCCAACCTTTCAGATTTGGATTAGTTTGGCAGGCCCACGGTAGATAGAATACTTGGGTCGCCTGTTGAGCCATAATATAGACATCAGGAACATCTAAATGAGTGCTTTGGTTGATTTCAACTAGCCCTACATGCTCATGAGTCCTTCTAGTCTCCTTCGGCTGAAACCAATAACATTTGAAGACTACGACATTCGGTGGATTTTCACCATAGAACAGAAGTTCATAAATTGCTTCAACTCTCCCATAATACTCAGTACCTCCTTCGCCGATAGCAGATACACAACAATTTGTTGACTTTCGGTCGGCCATAGATAGCTCTTTGCCATAGGTACGAAAGCGATACCCGTTGATGTCGTACTTGTCAAATGAACGGACCTTATAGTCAAAACCATTAGCGACTTGTCTCAATTCGGCGTCCATAGACTCTGAATTAGCCTACAAGTTTAATATGAAAGGATTGTTGCATTATGCACAAATTAGCGAATGATATGAAATTGTCTAATAGAAATTACCGTTTGTTTGAACCAAGAGACGAAACCGGGATAGCCACCTCCTTGCTTTGCGAGAAGCTCATACTCTTCGACGGAATCCTTTTGGATCTCCGCTCCATACGAGAATATGGTGACGTATCGACTGTATGACATATCCAGGAATAAGAGTAGTTCAAAGGAAATAGAAGTTGCGAAACAATGTACCGAGAACTTACTCGATGTACGGCCGCACTTCTATCAGGTTGTTGAAGATATACAACGAAATGGTCCGCCATTCTTCGTTATCCAAAGATACTGGATATGAAACACTAGCTGGTGCGAGATTCCCTTTGAATAGGCTGAGGTTGGATCCACCCTTTTTAGGCTCGTCAGCATTGTACCGAGGCTTCGGATTATGCAAATGACGATTTTTGGCTTCGTAGTGCGCTGTTACGAAGTTTGCCGCCTCCTCTGTGATGAATGCCTCAGCCATCGATGCTTCAATTCTACGTTTATTTTTACATTTTTCTCGAAGCGTCTTCTGCATCCTCTCAGTTGGGTAGCACCAACGATTTTGCACGGGCCCCCCCAATCTTGCCTCGGTCGGGAGATGCAAAATCAAATGCTCCATTGGATTAAAGAAGCCCGGTGGAAAGATCTTCTCTAACTTGCAGATCAACTCCGGCGCCAACTCTTCCATTTCTTCTAGCACGCCAGGCGATAGTTCTTTCACACAAAGAACACGAAAGAAATAGCTGAGTTCTGCCAGTACTAGCCATTCATCCTCAGGGATGAAGCCACGCAACATCACCGGCATTACCCGCTCAATCCATATGTGCCAATCATGACTCTTGAGACCAAATATCTTTAGTTTATCAAGATTCGCTCCCCTCTTTAGATTCGCTGCATACCCATCGGGGAACATCAACTGCTGTTGCACCCACAAGAGAATTTCCCTCATAGCTGGCCTTCCAAGATTGAACCATGCCTTTGGCTTCGTCCAGTTCTGCTTTCCTTTCGGTTCTTTCATGTTTTGTAACGGCCTATCACATAGCGCCTCCAGATCGACTCTAGCCTTAGTATTATCCTTTGACTTCCCATCTATGCCGAACAATGTACCAAAAAGTGCCTTGGCGATATTCTTCTCAGTGTGCATCACGTCGATGTTGTGTGGGCAAAGGAGGTCTTTTGAAGTAAGGCAGATCCCATAAGCATGTTTTGTGAGTCCACGCATGCTTAGTATTATACCCCTTGAAGTACCCTGGACGTTGTGGATCTGGCTCGAGAGCGTTTAACTGATCCAGGGTCTGTTGGCCTGTCAATGCAGGTGGTGCAGAGTTTTTGACAACTCTACCCCTGATGAAGTTCTTCTTGTCTTTCCTGAACTTATGGCGAGGATCCAGGAACTGTCTATGCATGTCGAAGCAAGAAAACTTGCGACCGGCCTGAAGCCAACGAAACTCAAGAGCTCCCTTGCATGTGGGGCACGGGAACCTTCCATGCACACACCAGCCAACGAATAGCGCATACGCCGGCAAGTCATGCGTCGAGTACATGTACCAGACACGCATTATGAAGTTCCGTTTGCTAAAGGCGTCGTATGTCTTGAACCCATTATCCCAGGCTTCTTGCAATTCGTCCTTAAGCGGCTGCATGTACACATTCATATTTTTGCCCGGATAGTTGGGTCCTGGAATTATCAACGTCAGGAAAATGTTCTTTCTTTGCATAATCTGTCCGGGGGGGAGATTGAGTGGAAAGACAAATACGGGCCAACAACTGTATTGGGCTGCCGTCATACCAAACACACTGAACCCATCCGTGCTGATGCCGACTCGAGGATGCCTCGGATCTGCCGCTTTGTCAGCATGTAATTCATCAAACCTTTTCCACGCAACACCATCCGATGTGTGTACCATCATCAGATTCCCATCTGCATCTAGTTCGGTTCTTTTGCCTGTTTTGTGCCATGTCATCTGTCTGGCCGTCTCTTCGACCATGAAAAGACGTTGAAGTCTTGGTACGATTGGCATATACCGAAGAACACTAACGGGGATTTTGGTCTGTGTCTTCTCACCCATACCGTTGTCTACCACAATATACCTGGAAGACTTGCAAATGGGACAATAGTTCAAGTCCGCATAGTCAAGCCTAAATAAGGCACATCCTTTCTCACAGGCATGTATCTTCTCATAGGGCATCTTCAGTGCACGGAGGATTTTGTCCGACTGGTACAGGTTTGCAGGCATTACATGGCCTTTGGGTAGAAAGCGTCCAAATACTGTCATAATTGCGTCATAGCATTCTCTGCCCAAGTTGAACTGAGCCTTCAGAGCCATTACTTGTGAGATGGCATCCAACTGACAAAGCTCAGTGTGCTCGTGGAGCGGACGTTTCGAAGACTCCAACATTTCATTGAAGGCCTTTGCAGATTCCTCCATCTCCTCGTCCGAATCCCGAGCATCATCATAGCCTTGCACCATGTTTTCCATCCCGGTACCATGCTCGTCGGTGCGACGACGATCCACCTCAGCTCGGTCACGTTGGGCAGACTCACCATGAAATGTCCACACCGTATAATCGGGCGTAAAACCACTCTTCTGCAGGTGTTTGCCCATTTCAGCCTCTGTCTTCTTTTCCCAATTGCCGCACCGGAAACAGGGGCACCAGGTTTTCTTTTGGCCATTTGCAAATGCGGCTTGCACAAACCCCTTAGTTTTTGTGAACCATTCAGCGCTCCATTTGTTCTGACCAGTGTGACCGGTATACATCCAAGCACGGTCACTCATCTTGACTTTCAGAGCTACTGGACACACAACAATTATATATGTAATTCACCATGTATATATTCATCAGTTGATCTACTTTGTCAATTTTATTACGTCCATGCAACCTACACTCTAATAGGTAATGATAGGTCCTAATCCCACCCGTGTATGTGTAGATTGGGTTTATTTTCCCATGCTATGCTCCGGATCCGATGCAAAATTTCGGCAGCACCTCCCCGCTGTTCTCCTGATACACGTCTCTGCAATAAACAGAGAGGATGTGTACCCGGAGAACAACAGGGGAGGCACTGACGAAATATATGCGTCGGATCCGGAGCAAAGCATATGGAAAAACGAACCCAATCTACACATACTCGGGCTGTCCATGGATAGCGTTGGACAATTCGAAAGAATCAAGGTTATAAATATGCAAATGCATGCATATTTATAACTATGACGCTTTCGAACGGGAGACACATATTGGTTACGCATACTGATGATTCAAGACACATATATAGCTAGCTATCAAGTTTCATCGGAATAGATCAAATAATTAATGGGGGAGGAGGACTTGTCATTTGTGCTCACCCACGAACGAAGGGGCAGAGCTCGTCAAACGCACGGCGAGGTCGTCGAACACCAAACCTCGCAGCGATGAAACAACTGCACATTTAAAACTACACGATCAACACAATTATATATGATGTTTTTCATAACAAAATCGAAAAATATATGACCTAACTAATAATTCACAAATATATGACCCCGTCGGCCTCTGGAAGGCCAAAGAACACCTTTTCGGGAGGTGTCGGTGGTCGGGGTGTCCTGTCGGTGTCGGGGTGCCGGGTCGGGGTCGGGGTGCGTGTCGGTGTCGGGGTAAGGGTGGGTGTGGTGTCAGGGTGTCGGTGTCGGGGTGTCGTGTCGGTGTCGGGGTGTCGTGTCGATGTCGGGGTCGGGGTCTCGGGTCGGGGTGTCGGTCGGGTGGCGGGTCGGGGTCGGGGGTGTCGGGTGTCGGGGTCGGGGTGTCGGGTGGTCGGGGTCGGGGTGTCGGGGTCGGGGTGTCGGGTCGGGGTCGGGTCGGGGTCGGGGTCGGGGTGTCGTGTCGGGGTCGGGGTGCCGTGTCGGGTCGGGGTTTTTTCCTCTTTTTTCCTTTTCTTCTTCTTCCTATTCTTCCTTTTCTTCCTTTTCTTCCTTTCTTCTTCTTCTTCTTCTTCTTCTTCCTTTTTCCTTTTCTTCTTCTCCTCCTCTCCTCTTTTTTCTTCTTCTTTTCTTCCTCTTCTTCTTTTTTCTTCTCCTCCTCCTCTTCTTCTTCTTCCTTTCCTTTTTCCTCTTCTTCTTCTCCTCCTCTCCTCTTTTTCTCTTCTTCTTCTTCTTTCCTCAAACTAAACTAAACCTAAAACTAAACTAAATCTAAATTAAACATAAACCTAAAACTAATAAAACAGAAAAAAAAGGAAAAAACTAAATCTAAACCTAAAACTAAACTAAAACTAAACCTAAAACTAAATCTAAACTAAAACTAGAAAAGAAAAAAACAGAAAAAAGGAGGGGGCTCACCTGGGGCAGGGCCGGTGGAGGAGGGGGGCGGGGCGGTGGAGGAGCTGGCCGGGGCGCCGGGGCGGCCTGGGGGGCGGGGGGCCGGGCGCGGGCGGGGCGGGGGGGGCGGGGGGGGGGGCGCGGGGGGGGGGGGGCCGGGGGGGGGGGGCGGGCGGCGGGGCCGGGGCGGGGGGCGACGGGGCGGCGGGGCCCCTGGGAGGGGGGCGGGGGCGGCGGCGGGGGGGCGAGAGGCGGCGGCGGGTGGGCCGGGTGGGAAGTGGGGCGAGGAGAGAACAGAGGGGCGGGGGGCATACGGGCCGTTAGGTACTGCCTCTTTGCCGTCCGCCCCTCTTTGCCGTCCTCCTTTTGCCTCTTTGCCGTCTGCTGGCAGACGACAAAGAGGTGGGCCGTTAAGTGTTTCCCAAACGGGCGGGGGGTGGGGGCCACCTCTCTCTTTGCCGTCCGCCAGCTGGCGGCAAAGATTCTTTGCCGTCAGCTGGCAGACGGGAAATATCTGGCGGACGGCAAAGAGCTTGTTTGCCGTCCGCCAGATCTTTGCCGTCTGCTTTTTGGTAGCTGATGGCAAAGAGCTTCTCTGCCGTCAGCTAGCAGACGGCAAAGAGCTGGCAGATGGCAAATTAGCTGATTCCAGTAGTGATAGCCCCTCCGATGAAGTGTGAGTAGTTTACCTTAGACCTTCGGGTCCATAGTTAGTAGCTAGATGGCTTCTTCTCTCTTTTTGGATCTCAATACAAAGTTCTCCCCCTCTCTTGTGGAGATCTATTCGATGTAATCTTCTTTTTGCGGTGTGTTTGTTGAGATAGATGAATTGTGGGTTTATGATCAAGTCTATCTATGAATAATATTTGAATCTTCTCTGAATTCTTTTATGTATGATTAGTTATCTTTGCAAGTCTCTTCGAATTATACGTTTGGTTTGGCCAACTAGATTGGTAGTTCTTGCCATGGGAGAAGTGCTTAGCTTTGGGTTCGATCTTGCGGTTTCCTTACCCAGTGACAGAAGGGGCAGCAAGGCACGTATTGTATCATTGCCATTGAGGATAACAAGATGGGGTTTATTTCAGATTGCATGAATTTATCTCTCTACATCATGTCATCTTGCTTAAGGCGTTACTCTGTTTTTAACTTAATACTCTAGATGCATGATGGATAGCGGTCGATGAGTGGAGTAATAGTAGTAGATGCAGAATCGTTTCGATCTACTTGTCACGGACGTGATGCCTATATACATGATCATGCCTAGATATTCTCATAACTATGCTCAATTTTGTCAATTGCTCAACAGTAATTTGTTCACCCATCGTAGAATACTTATGCTCTTGAGAGAAGCCACTAGTGAAACCTATGGCCCCGGGGTCTATTCTCATCATATCAATTTCCATCACTTTTATCTTGCTTTGCTTTTCTACTTTGCTTTTACTTTTTACTTTGCATCTTTATACCAAAAATACCAAAAATATTATATCTATGAGATCTCACTCTCGTAAGTGACCGTGAAGGGATTGACAACCCCTAATCGCGTTGGTTACGAGTAGCTATCATTTTGTGCAGGTACGAGGGACTTGAGCATGGCCTCCTACTGGATTGATACCTTGGTTCTCAAAAACTGAGGGAAATATTTACGCTACTCTGCTGCATCATCCCTTCCTCTTCATGGAAAACCAACGCAAGCTCAAGACGTAGCACTAGGCAGGCTCACAAGGAGCGGAGATATCAAGGCAGGGAAAACATCATGAGGCCCTCGTGATGTGATCCATGACGCACGAAACCAGGTGGGCGCCAGTGCGTGCAGCGTCCTTGTTTCCTCTTTGGTGCTAAGGAGGCCAGCGTGGGCGAAGAGTACCGAGGCATCAGACAAAGGTTGCTATATTGGTGCAACGAGACCAAGACCAGGAGGACGGCAAGACGGAGGTCATCATGGAGCCCAAGACGGCATCACTACCAGAGCCTTTCGCAGGTGTAGACCACTTTTGTCAGGATAGCTTGTACTAGCTGTCCCCTTCAAATTTGCCCGCCATTGTTGGCTCCCTTCCCGCTTGATATTTGGGAAGAGGACCATGGCCTCTATAAGTAGAGCTAGTCACCATAGTAGAAGACAAGAAGGCAGAGCCTCAGGCATCTCATCTTAGCTTGATCCAACCCGATCGAGAGCCTGCTCACAAGAACACCTCAACCTTAGGAGGCTGTTCTTGCCTTGTACTGTTCATCATCAGCCCTAGAGGCAATCCACCACCACCACACTGGAGTAGGGTATTACATCACAACGGTGGCCCGAACCAGTATAAACCTCGTGTCTTTCCGTGTTGCGAGTTCATCGAGTTCGTCCGCGAGATCTTAGCGAGCTAGGGCGTAGATTGGTGGGAAGGAAAGACTTCGCGCGCACCCCAGTGTTCAAACATCAAGGGTTTGCCGAAACCCCACGTCCGACATTTGGCGCGCCATGTAGGGGTGCGCCGGAGCTCCTCCTCCACCGGCCAGCTCGTCGACGCTCCTTATCCATGATGTCTGGTGACTCAAGGGCCAGCTCCGACCGCTAGCCAGCCTGGCAAGCCCGGTCAACGCCGCCTGCCCATGAAGGTCTCGACCCCACACTCCAGGCGGCACGGGCGCCTCCAAACTCCGCTGGGCGCGGGCAGCACGGCTAGGTGTCATCCACCCTCACCCCACGGCAGGTACGGGCCGCCGCAAGAGCGGCGAGCCATGCTGCAGCAACGGCGCCACACTCACGGCGGGAGCAAGCAAACATGCCGGCAGCGCTCACCGTGGCAAGGGAGCTGCTGCGGTGCAGGCTGATGGAAAGTGGTCAGGACACACTTCTGGAGCATGTTGCCAAGCTGCTGGATGCAGCAGCGTCGGGAGCGCCACCCTTCTACTATTGACTTCCTCCCTAGGCCGCTGCAGGGCCGTGCGGCGAACCTCACCACATCCGCATGCCATCAACTACGCCGGGGGGCTTCATCAACATCAGCACGGCCAGTGGCGTAGGGGGCTCCGACTCCCCCATGCCACCTGCGGTGGGCGCAGGCGCAAGCGTCGCCCCCCATGGTCCCAGCCGGATGCCGTGCTGTCATCCCCAGGGTGCCACCATGGGCCGAGAAACATGGAGTGTGTGGCACCACGGTGAGGTGTTCGGGGTAACGGCCCCGGAAGCCTACGTGCCCCGCATGATGGAGCAAGGGTACGCACCAGAGGATGACCCTGGCTCGTTCGTTGGAGAAGATTGGGGAGAGGGGGCACTAGGAGTAAAAGCCTTCCAAGAACAATGGAGAACCACAACGATTGCACTGACAATGGCGACTACAGGGTACCGCTAATCTCTCAGGAACAAGCTTAAGCTAACCATGGGCTGCAGATGAATCAGGTTGCAGCGTCGATCGACGACCCTGGCACGGCAGCACCCGTTCCAACAAGGGAGACACGCTGGGGGCCGCCAGGAGAGAGCCAGGAGCAAGGCCCCTCCCCAAGGCACGTGAAACCAGGGGACACCCGGAGGTAGGCCCTCTGCCGGGGTGGCTTCTACAACCCTTCCCCCGGCAGAGGACCCGTGGTCGTCGAGGGAACCGCTAGCGTCCCCTTTCCCTCTTTTGTGTCGTCCTAGTGACCAGTCGGCTCAAAGGAGGTCGAGGGTGGCGCAAGGCGAGGCCCTCGTCTGGCGATATGAAGCAAGGCCAGTACCTGTGAAGAAGGCACGGTGCCTGTGAAGCTCGCCGCCCGTGACACTCTCATGTAATAATGAGTTGGGGCTGTACACGCCCCGGAGTCTCAGGAGCGCCGGCCTCAGGCCCTGGGGCTCCCTCCCACGCCTAGTGGCAGCACTTAGCTCCGCGCTGGTGAGAAGACTTGAAGACCCGAAGACTAGACTAGGTGCCGGACGCGGCCTTTTGATTTGGATCTCTCTTTCTGTGGCTTTGCTTTCTTGATCTGGACTTAAGTTGAAGCTGAATTTTTATCGATGTGCGCGGGGGGGTGCCCTTTTCTCGTTCGAGCCGTTTCTTGCCTTCTGGACCTCGTTTGGTTTGGGAGTCATGTCCATCGCCTTTCCCTCTCAAAGCTCCTCGCGAGCCGGACCGCGCAAATCACACGCTCATCAAGCACGCACTAGCACTACGCCTGGTACTCACCTCTTACGGGGCCCCCTCAAACAGGACCGCGCAAAGCACACGCTCATCAAGTCATACCTGCCCTCCAGATCTGCGTGAACCTCGGCCACCCGGTGATTGATCTCCTCCTCGACGCTGGCCTCGCGGGCCCCGACGGCATCTTCTGCTTGAGCGACTTGGCGCTCCCTCATCTCCAGTCGCTCGAGCTCGAGGCTGCGCTCGATGGCTTCCAGGGCCAGCACCTCCTCGCGCTGCTGGACCTCCTCTTCATCCGCAGGCGTCCCCCTCAGCGATGCAAGAGCGGCCTCGCGCGCCTCCACCTGCTGCTCAAGGGACGCGCTCCAGGCCTGAAGCCCCCACACGCGCTCCTCCGTAGCCTCGCGGAAGCGATCGACCTCATGAGCTTCTTCCAAAGCTCGCGAGCGGGCCTCATTGGCAATCTTGAGGGACGCCTCGGCCTTCGCATTCTCGAGGTCATGCTGATAGCGATCGAGGTTGATGGCCACTCGCAGCTTGCGCCGCTCGTTCGCCAACCAAAGACCTCCAGCCTCAATACGCGAGTCGACACCTTCAAGTTCTTCACGAAGGCGGCTCATCGCCTCCTGGAAGAGCTCGTGGCGGACTACGCTGCGCCCACGCTCGAGCTCAAACGCTCGACCTGCCTCGTCCTCCACCTCGGGGGCTGCAGGTGGAGCATCAAGTGGCGCGCCAACTCCCAACTGGGGGCTGGGGGCTGGCACCGTGCCTAACGTCATCCCATCGCGAGGAGCCCAAGCTGAACGAGGCTCACTGCTTGAAGAGGAACTGAAGACCGAGGTCAGTCGGCGACTGCTCATCAGCAGAGGAGGAGCCTTGGGCACGCCCGTCGAGCTCCACGCCAGACCGTGGGCGAGGGGCGGCCAAACCATGGACTCAGCGCCTCCTGAAGGCGGGGACGCTCCTCCGACCAACCCTGCTCTAGGGGTGGCAAGCAGGCCAGCAACGCTCAATGCCGACGGGGGAGTTGATGAAGGAGGAGGCCGCCTCTCGGGAGATGCAACAGCTTTGGCAGAAGGAGCCCTGGAGGACAGGCGTTAGGATAAGAAGACCCCACGCAAAAAGCCACGGCGACGAGATACTTACGCGCCAATAGCGATGTACTTCTGTCGCTTCAACAGCCCGAAGATCTTGTTGCTGCCAGGGGATCCCTTCCTCTTGCGCTGGACATGACGGCCGGTGCACGGCGGAGCCGAAGAATACTCAAGAAGGATGGCCTCAGGGGAGCCCAGCTGAGGCGAACAGCCCGGCTCCTCCCCACTGCGACCTCCTGAGGCTCCTGGAGCCTCATCCTCGGGAGTCACATGCCGCGTCTCCACGGCAACCGACGCCTCAGGAGGGGGTCGCAGGCCCCCGAGGATGATGCCCCCGGATCACCACCCGACATGAGCTCCTCAGCACCTAAGCCGCCGGCCCCCGTCACCGCTCGCTCCCCCGCACCGTCACCTGGGGCAAGCCCGGCACCGGAGGCGAAGAAGGGGACCACGATGACGGGGTTCTTGCGGGGCCCCACCAAGCCGACTGGGCGCAGCCCCCACTCATCAAAGAAAGGCATGTCCGCGGCAAATGTGACTTTGTTCTCGCAACGGTACAACATGTAGCTGTTCCTGGGCATCTCGTCTGGCAGAGGGACACCTGACAAGACCGTGAGCACTGTCTGCCGCACAGCGAGAGGAAGCCCCTCCTCCTGAAACCTTATGTTGTCCTGTCTACTGAGCAAGTCGCACATCGGGCGAGAATGGCGCTGGAGCAGAGCAACTCGACGCCTGACGAACTCCCTCACCACCATGGGCGCAGTCATGCCAAGGTCCTTCAACCACCTCAGCCTGGCCCAGACAGGGGCAAGGCAGGGGCTCGTGAGCTTCTGATGACCCCAGCCGGAGTTTGGAATAGCAGGCCCCACCGGAGCTTGGAGCAGAGGATTGAGCACGCCGGCATCAACAAACACCCATCGCGTATGGAATTCGCTCGTGGATGAAGGGAGCTCGAAGTCGATCCCTGTGCCTGCCCTTGCAGCCACAGCCTGGAAGCCCATGCACCCTAAGCTCTGCCGGGGACTGGTGAGATGCAACGAGAAGGAGTGGCGGAGGAGTGCCACGAAGGGGGCGATGCCCACCATGGCCTTGCAAACGAAGGCGAAGACGGCGAGAAGGGTCACAACCTAAGGATCGAGATGGACCATGTGGACCTGATAATGCTCGAGCACCGCGTTGAAGAAGGCGGAGAAGGGAGGAATCAATCCAGCCCAGAGGGCATCAATGAAGATCAGAACCTCGGTAACTGCCCGAGCCATGCTGGTGCGGGACGCGGGCCAAGCCGGCGTCTCTCCCCACTCTTGAAACTGGAGGCAAGCATGGGGCGCACCATGTCCATGGCCTCGTCATTGAGCACCCGAGGCCGGCCGAGCGCCGGCTCGAAGGATGGAGGCGCAGTTGATGAGGGTAGAGGTCTCTTCCCCTTTTTGGCGTGTTTCGGTGCCATGGCGGTGAAGCGGGCGGAGCACAGGTCGGATTGAGAAGGCGGAGCAGGGCGTCGAGGCAGCAGGGAGATTGGAAGAGCCGGGCGTGGCAAAGGAAGAATAACTGTGTAAGAGGCGGGGCCGCATAGCCAGGCGGATTCAAGGGTAGCGTGGGGAAGCGGAGACTCCCACGTCCAATCAACCACCACGCGTCAATCAAGGCCGCAGGCTTTTGGGGCCCGCGGCGCTCCGTACTTGGCCCTTGGCTTCACCGCGAAGCCAAGCCCGAGCGCACCTTGGGCCCGGGGGCTACTGTCGGCGTCCTAGGAACGGGGGTCCCCAGACTTGCCTGCCTGCGGCCCACGGCGTGGCTAAGCCATCAGGCTGTATGGCCCATCTTCATCAACAAGGCACCCAAGACCTTCGCGAGGGTCCAAGCCTCGCGAGGCAGACGATGCAAGACCTCCTCTGGAGTGGCCTATCTAGGCAGGCTCATGAGGAGCGGAGATATCAAGGCAGGGCAAACCTCACGAGGCCCTCGCGATGTGAGCCATGACGCATGACACCAGGCGGGCGCTAGCGCGCGCAGCGTCCTTGTTTCCTCTTTGGTGCTAAGGAGGCCAGCGCAGGCGAAGAGTACCGAGGCATCAGGCAAAGGTTGCAATATTGGTGCAATGAGACCAAGATCAGGAGGACAACAAGATGGAGGTCATCGTGGAGCCCAAGACGGCGTCACCACCAGAGCCTTTCGCAGGCGTAGACCACTTTTGTCAGGATAGCTTGTACTAGTTGTCCCCCTTCAAATTTTCCCGCCATTGTTGGCTCCCTTCCCACTCGATATTTGGGAAGAGGACCAGGGCCTCTATAAGTAGAGCTAGCCACCATAGTAGAAGACAAGAAGGCAGAGCCTCAGGCATCTCATCTTAGCTTGATCCAACCCGATCGAGAGCCTGCTCACAAGAACACCTCAACCTTAGGAGGCTGTTCTTCCCTTGTACTGTTCATCATCAGCCCTAGAGGCAATCCACCACCACCACACTGGAGTAGGGTATTACACCACAACGGTGGCCCGAAGCAGTATAAACCTCGTGTCTTTCCGTGTTGCGAGTTCGTCGAGTTCGTCCGTGAGATCTTAGCGAGCTAGGGCGTAGATTAGTGTTCGAACCTCAAGGGTTTGCCGGAACCCCACATCCGACATCGTGTGGGTGGGATGATCTTGGACCCGCTCAGGCCTGTCCCCTTCCACTGTGGTGGCTAGTCCTATTTATAGAAGCCCTGGTCCTCTTCCCAAATATTGAGCGGGAAGGGAGCCAACAATGGAGGCCAATTTGAAAGGGGACAACTAGTACAAATTATCCTGACAAAAGGTGGTCTTCGCCTGCCAAAGGTTCTGATGATGACGCCGTCTTCGGCTCCATGGTGACCTCCGTCCTGCCGTCCTTCTGTTCTTGGTATCGTTGCACCAATATGGAAACGTTTGCTTGATGCCTCAGTACTCCGCGCCCGCGCTTGCCCCCTTGGCACCAAAGAGGAAACAAGGATGCTGGGCGCGCTGGCGCCCGTCTGGCGTCGATCGTCATGGCGTCACGAGGGCCTCGCGAGGTTTGCCCTGCCTTGATATCTCTGCTCCTCGTGAGGAAGCCTAGTGAGGCCTCTCCTGAGGAGGGATTGCGTCGTCCGCCTCGCGAGGCTTGGCCCCTCGCGAGGGTCTTGAATGCCTTGTTGATGATGATGGGTCATACAGACCCGCTAGCACAGCCATGCCATGCGACACAGGCAGGCAAGTCTGGGGACCCCGTTCCCAGAACGCCGACAAGCTCTTTTCTGGCGTCGTTTCCAGGGAGGTTAGCGCTTGAAGGTATATCTTTAGGTCTTGCAATTGAATCTTTTTGTTTCTTGTTTTATCACTAGTTTAGTCTATAAAAGAAAATTACAAAAAATGGAATTGAGGGTACCTCTTATGCTTCATCTTTTTAATATCTTTCATGAAAATAAGGATTCCGATAATTGTGCCCAACTGCTCGAAGAAGAATGCATTAAAATGTTTGGCACTAAATCTTTGAATGATGAGCATGGTTGCAATGTTGTTAGTATGAAATCCTTGAATATCCATAGTACTACATGATTATGATTACCTCTACGGACTAAACCCTCCGGTTTATATAGACACCGAAGGGGACTAGGGTTGTACAAAGTCGGTTACAGAGAAAGGAATCTTCATATCCGAATGCCAAGCTTGCCATTCACGCCAAGGAGAGTCCCTTCCAGACACGGGTGAGAGAATCTTCAGTATTGTATCCTCATAGCCCATTAGTCCGGCCCATGTCCAACAGGATGGACACCCGAGGACCCCTTAGTCCAGGACTCCCTCACTGGCCACGGTCGAAATGGGATCTTGTTCATTGGGAGGGGTCTGGCGTACCGCAAAACGGAGGAAACAGACCTCCTACAGTCGAAACGGGGTCCTGTTGACCGGGAGGGGTGTGGCGTACTGCAAAATGGAGGAAACGGACTTGTGTTGGAGCGCTATGGTCGAAATAGGGGTCCTGTTCATCGGTAGGGGTGTGGCGTACCGCAAAACGGGACTCCACGGGATATTGTTCATCTCCACCGTCGACTGCCTCCACGGGCTACTGTTCATCCATTGTCGACTGCCTCCACAGGCTCCTGTTCATCCACCGTCAACCTCCTCCAGCCTCCACCTGCGACTGTTCATCCACGGGCTCCTGTTCATCCACTCTCCACTACTCCTCCACCGGCTACTGTTCAGCCAGCCCTCTCCACGGGGTCCTATTCAAACACCCCTCCACGGGCTATTGTTCATCTAGCCCTCCACCGGCTGCTGTTCAACCAGCCCAACACCGGCTACTATTCAACCAGCCCTCCATGGGGTCCTGTTCATCCAGCCCTCCATGTGGTCCTGTTCATCCACGGGCTCAATCGATCTGGGTACTATTCATCTAGCGGCAATGACCTCTACTACCACGAGGTCCTGTTCATCCAACCCCCACCGGGAACTGTTCATCCAAACCCCCTAACAACGCTCACGCTATTCATCCAGAGGCAGCATCGATCGAGTTAAGTTAGCAGCAGTAGCGAAGGAATCACTCGGGTTCAGTTAACAGCAAGGGATCGATCGATCGCTCGGGTTCAGTAGCGCATAGCCTGCAGTGCAATCGCTTGGGTTCAGTTAGAGCCCAACGCCTCGCTCGGGTTCAGTTAGAGCCCAACGCCTCACACACACATGCATACGTACAAGAGAAACGCGCATCGCGCTCGGCCCCCGACCACCCACCGTAACCGGGAACTCCCCGATATTTTCCTCGCCCTCGCTTCTACCACGGTTTTTTCCGTCATGGACGGCCCAAAGAATGTCATGCAGCTGCGGCTCCGACCCGCCCAGGACGAAAAGCCAACTTTTCTATCATGATATTTTGTCATAGAAGTAGGAACCCACCACATCTATGATGATACCGGGTTTTGTCAAAATTATCGTCATAGAAGTGTCATAAGTATGACAAAAAAATTTGTTCGGCCCAAAATGTCACGGATGTGTCTTTTTTTGTAGTATTGATGCTCGCCGCATTTCAGCTGGCCCACATGTCATGCACAGAAAGGTAGAGGGGTGGTGTGGGCGAGATGGGTGAGGCGCACGTCAGGGGACCTGGTGTCGTGGGTTGGAGCGGCATCGTGCGAATCGTGAGTTGAAGTGTATGAAACGTGATGGTCGTCGTAGTTCAACTTCCATGGACAAGTTGTCATGCCTACTCACACATGCATTGCATACTGATAACTGGAAGAACTAGTAGAGAAAGCTAGGTGGATAAATAGTTCCTTATAGTCAAGCGGACCTACGCTGCTACTTGTTCCAAAGATATGCACACCATCCAAATAGTTCATTTATATCAATATACACAGAGACAAAATATTTTTTATGAGGAAATAGTTCATCCATCCATAATGCCATGATGCTAGTGCAGCTTCTTCTTCTTGTTGTTTTTCTCATTTTCTGTGGGAGACGGCTTCATGATACGTCCATTTTGCATCATGTTTCCTTACTGTTATTTATGATGTTTTTATGCATAATAATGCTTTCTGGAGTAATTCTAATGCCTTTTCCCTCATAATTTACAAGGTACGCATAAAGACTGAGAATTCCGGTAGCTGGAAATCTGGACCTGGAAAAGCTACGTCAGGCCACCTATTCTACACAACTCCAAACAAGCTGAAACTTCACAGAGATTTTTATCAAATATATGATGAATATTGGAGCAAATAACTACCAGAGGGGGCCCATCGGGTGGGCACAACCCACCTGGGCACGCCAGGGAGCCCAGGCATGCCCTGCTGGGTTGTGCTCATCTAGGCCCACCTCCGGTTCCCATCTTTTGGTATATAAGTCATTTTAACCTAGAAAAAAGGGGATGACTTTCGAGACGGATCGCCGCCGTCTCGAGGCGGAACTTTGGCAGGAGCAGTTTTGCCCTCCGATGGAGCGATTCCACTGGGGGAACTTCCCTCCCAGAGGGGGAAATCATCGTCATCATCATCACCAACAACTCTCCCATCTTGGAGAGGGCAATCTCCATCAACATCTTCAACAACACCATCTCATCTCAAACCCTAGTTCATTTCTTGTGTTCAATCTTTTTAACGGAACTATAGATTGTTGCTTGTGGGTGACTAGTAGTGTTGATTACATCTTTTATTTGATTACTATATGGTTTATTTGGTGGAATATTATATGTTCAGATCCAATATGCTATTTAATACCCCTCTGATCTTGAGCATGATTATCATTTATGAATACTTACTTTTGTTCTTAACGTCACAGGAGAAATCATGTTGCAAGTAATCATGTGAACTTGATATGTGTTTGATATTTTGATAGTATGTATGTTGTGATTCCCTTAGTGGTGTCATGTGAACGTCGACTACATGACACTTCACTATATTTGGGCCTAAGGGAATGCATTGTGGAGTAGGAATTAGATGATGGTTTGCGAGACTGATAGAAGCTTAAACCCCATTTTACGCGCTATTCCGTAAGGGGCCGATTGGATCCAAAAGTTTAATGCTATGGTTAGAATTTATTCTTAATACTTTTCTCGTTGTTGCGGATTCTTGCGGGAGGATTAATCATAAGTAGGAGGTTGTTAAAGTAACAACAACACCTAAGCACCGGTCCACCCACATATAAAATTATCAAAGTGCCGAACACAAATTAAACCAACATATTGAAAGTGACTAGATGAAAATCCCGTGTACCTTCAAGAACACTTTGCTTATCATAAGAGACCGTTTTGGCCTGTCCTTTGCCTCAAAAGGACCTGGCTACCTTGCTGCACTTTTATTGCTACTATCGTTACTTGCTCGTTACAAACTATCTTGCTATCAAACTACTGTGCTACTTACAATTTCAGCAATTGCAGACATTACCTTGCTGAAAACCACTTGTCATTTCCTTCTGCTCCTCGTTCGGTTCGACACTCTTACTTATCGAAAAGAGCTAAAATTGATCCCTTTACTTGTGGGTCATCAAGGCTATTTTCAGGCACCGTTGTAGGGGAGTGAAGCGCCTTTGGTAAGGAAACATTTCTATAGTGTGCTGAAATTTGTTGTCACTTGTTAGTATGGAAAACAATCCTTTGAGGGGTTTGTTCGGGGTATCTTCACCTCGACCGGAATCACAATTAGCTACCCATCAACCTACTACACCTACTGAAAATGTTGAAAATGAAATTCCTTCGGGTATGATAGAACAACTGCTAGCTAATCCTTATGCAGGAGATGGAACCGAACATCCTGATATGCACTTGATATGTGTAGAACAAATTTGTGGATTGTTCAAGCTTGCAGGTTTACCCGGGGATGAAGTTATGAAAAATATTTTCCCTTTATCTTTGAAGGGAAAAGCATTGGCATGGTATAGGCTATGAGATGATATTGGATCTTGGAATTGGAATCGTTTGAAATTGGAGTTCCACCAAAAATGTGATCATATGCATATAGTTCATCGTGATCGGAATTATATATATAATTGTTGGCCTCGTGAAGGAGAAAGTATCGCTCTAGCTTGGGGGAGGTTTAAGTCAATGTTATATTCATGCCCCAAGCATGAGCTCTCAAGAGAAATTATTATCCAGAACTTTTATGCTCGGCTTTCTCGTAATGATCAAACCATGCTCGATACTTCTTGTGTTGGTTCTTTTATGAAGAAGACTATTGAATTCCGGTGGGATATTTTGGAAAGAATTAAACGCAACTCAGAAGATTGGGAATGCGACGAAGGTAAAGAGTCAGCTATTAAACTTAAGTATGATTGTGTTAAATCTTTTATGAATACCCATGCTTTTCAAAAGTTTCGCACTAAATATGGACTTGACTCTGAGATAGTAGCTTCCTTCTGTGAATCACTTTCTACTCATGTTGATCACCCTAAAGAGAAATGGTTTAAATTTCACCCACCTATTAAATAAGAAATCAAAGAACCGGTACCAGTTAAAGAAGAAACTATACTTTACAATGTTGATCCATTTGTTCCTTCTGCTTATATTGAGAAACCACCTTTCCTTGTTAGGATAAAGGAACATGCTAAAGTTTCAACTATGGTCAACAAGAGTTACATTAGAACACCTAAACCTGATGAAAAAATTAAAGTGGAACCTAGTATTTCTTTGGTTAAAGATCTCTTGGAAGAAAATGTAGATGGGCATGTTATTTACTTATGTGAAGAAGCTGCTAGAATAGCCAAACCTGATAAAAAGGATAAACATAGACCTGTTGTTGGCATGCCTGTTGTCTCAGTTAAAATAGGAGATCACTATTATCATGGTTTATGTGACATAGGTGCTAGTGTGAGTGCTATTCCTTATTCCTTGTATCAAGAAATTATGAATGCCATAGCACCCGCAGAGATAGAAGACATAGATGTTACTATTAAACTTGCTAATAGAGACACTTATCACCAATTGGGATTGTTAGAGATGTTGAAGTCTTGTGTGGGAAAATAAAATACCCTATTGATTTTTTGTTCTTGGTTCCCCACAAGATGAGTTTTGTCCCATTATCTTTGGTAGACCTTTCTTGAACACCGTTAATGCTAGAATAGACTATGGGAAGCAAACTGTTGGTGTTAGTTTTGGTGATGAATCTCATGAGTTTAATTTTTCCAAGTTTAGTAGAAAGCTTCATGAAAAATAATTGCCTAGTGAGGATGAAATAATTGGTCGTGCTTCTATTGCTGTACCACCTACTAATCCTTTGGAACAATATTTGCTAGACCATGAAAATGATTTACATATGTATGAAAGAAATGAAATAGATAAGATTTTCTTTGAACAACGTCCTCTGCTTTAACACAACTTGCATATTGAAACTCTAGGAGGTCCTCCTCCACCTAAAGGTGATCCTGTGTTTGAATTAAAACAATTGCCAGACACTTTGAAATATGCTTATCTTGATGAAAATAAGTTATATCATGTTATTATTAGTGCTAACCTTTTAGAACATGAAGAAGAATGATTATTGAAAGTTCTAAGGAAGCACTTAGTTGCTATTGGATATACTCTTGATGATTTAATGGGCATTAGTCCCAATCTATGTCAGCACAAAATTAATATGGAACCTGATGCTAAACCCGTTGTTGATCACCAACGTTGGTTAAATCCAAAAAATGAAGGAAGTGGTAAGAACGAAAATCTTAAAACTTCTGGAAGCAGGTATAATCTATCCTATAGCTGATAGTAGATTGGTAAGTCCTGTTCATTGTGTCCCTAAGAAAGGAGGTATAACTATTGTTCCTAATGATAAGAATGAACTTATTCCACAAAGAATTGTTACATGCTATAGAATGGTAATTGTCGGGGGGATGAACCCCGGGCAGGCAACGGAACCCGGATCCTTTTCAAAATCAACGGGGCCAGCATCACCCCTCAAGCCGGCTCGCGCTTGGACGGGTCGCTCGACCCGGCCTAATCCTCAACTCGGCCCCAACAACCAGCTCAAGACAGCCGAGCCCGGCATACCAAGACTTCTCCGACAAGCCAGCTCCACCCTTGGCGTGTTCTCCAACCCGGCCGAGGGTCAGCTCCTGTCCCATCCTAGCCGTACAATGGGACGAGTCTCCACCAACTGATGACCGAAGCCACAATACCCCGCCCATGCCTCTGGTCAGCTGGGCGAGGCAACAGTGCCCCCCACCTACCCGCTGACCATGGCCGGTGTGGCAACAGTGCACCAATCATCACCGATGACGCCAGCAAGCGGCGACCTGACGGAGTGCCATTGTAGCCAACTCAACCCGGCCATTCCCTGACGATCGACAATATGGCCAACAGTGCCCCCGTACCCGGCGGGTCCCATGCCCGGGGAACCCGGCGAGGCCCGATACCCGGCGGGTCCCAACACCTTGTTCCTGGACACTAACGACCCGGCCCTACGGCCTTGTAACATTACCATTGTACACCGGGGGGGACCCCCCAGGAGCCCTCATGCATACGGGCAGATCATCTCTTTCCACTCGCATAGGCGATCACTCACACACCTAGCTAGCAACACCCAAGGAGAGGGAGCTGACTAAGCCTTGTCCAGCCTTCCTTCTTCCTTCATACAGCTCTAGGAGCAACCCTGTACCGTTACATATAAACCGCACTCGACAGGACTAGGGGTGTTATCTCTCCGGAGAGCCTCGAACCTGGGTATGTCTTGTGTCCCGCACTCTCTCATGCCGACCTCGCCTCTGGAGCCCACTAGTGCCCTCGAGCCTCCTCCTCTCTTTAGCCATCCCTTGGCATCTGTTGTGCGCCCACCATGACAGTTGGCGCCCACCATGGGGCAGCTCGAGGTCTTGGCTGGGAGCATGCTTCAGACGGGGCTCCTCTCCGACTCTGACGAGCCCTTCACGCTGGCGAACGACGTCATCGACACACTCGCCACCTCCTTCGCCGCGCTGCGCATCTCCGACGCGCCTACGACCGACGAGTACCCCAGCAAGGTACTTGACTTTTTCGACTCCCCCTTTCCCTCGATGGCGGCGCTCCCTCGTCCAACGTGGAGGTTTCCGTCACCGACACCAGTGCTGCTTCCTCGTCCAGCGTGGCAAGGAAGGCCGCCGAAGCCAGGATCACAGCGGAGCGGGCCAGCCCGCCCAACCCGCTGTGTGCCACAATACAGACCCTTCGCGTCCCCATCGGCAACCGACATCGATGCCTCCGACATCGACGAGGCCCGGACTCGCCTCGACGAGGACTGCCAGCGCCTGTTGGACCTCACCGAGACGCTCGCCACCACGCAGTGCCACCTCGACTCCTCTCAGCTGGAGCGCAAGGCCGCCTACAGCTTCACGTCGGACGCGCCCGAGCCAAGCCGGGTCGCCACGTGCGGGCCGGGGGGGGGGGGGGCGATAGGACGCACCTTCGGCGCCGTCCCTCCTGTCTACGAGACTCTAGTGAAGAACATGTGCGCTGCCCAGGCAGCCGTGGTTGGCCAGGACCAGCTCGTAGGCGAAGAGCTGCAGGACCGCCTCAAAAGGGTGTATGACCTCCTCCCTGCAGCCAACGTGCAGCAGGACCCCCTCAACCAACTCGCCAAGCCGGCCGGATCCGGCTCCGCTCGCGTCGCTGGACCTGGCGAGTTCCAGCACACGGCATCCTCGCCACCCGGCGAGGCTGTAGGATCGAAAGTATGTCTAGAAGGGGGTGATTAGACTACTTGACCAAATAAAAACTTAACCTTTTCCCAATTTTAGTTCTTGGCAGATTTTAGCTAATTTAGGACAAGTCAAGCAATCATCACATGATTCAAGCAAGCATGCAAAGAGTATATTGGTAGCGAAAAGTAAAGCATGCAACTTGCAAGAATGTAAAGGGAAGGGTTTGGAGAATTCAAACGCTATCGGAGACACGGATGTTTTTCCCGTGGTTCGGATAGGTGGTGCTATCCTACATCCACGTTGATGGAGACTTCAACCCACGAAGGGTAACGGTTGCGCGAGTCCACACAGGGCTCCACCCAAGGGTAACGGTTGCGCGAGTCCACACAGGGCTCCACCCACGAAGGGTCCAAGAAGAAGCAACCACCCACAAAGGGTCCACGAAGAAGCAACCTTGTTTATCCCACCATGGCCATCGCCCACACAGGACTTGCCTCACTAGCGGTAGATCTTCACGAAGTAGGCGATCTCCTTGCCCTTACAAACTCCTTGGTTCAACTCCACAATCTTGTCGGAGGCTCCCAAGTGACACCTAGCCAATCTAGGAGACACCACTCTCCAAGAAGTAACAAATGGTGTGTAGGTAATGAACTCCTTGCTCTTGTGCTTCAAATGATAGTCTCCCCAACACTCAACTCTCTCTCATAGGATTTGGATTTGGTTGAAAGAGGATTTGAGTGGAAAGCAACTTGGGAAGTCTAGAGATCAAGATTCATATGGTAGGAATGGAATGTCTTGGTCTCAACACATGAGTAGGTGGTTCTCTCTCAGAACATATGAGTTGGAATGGTGTGTGTGTTTTGATGGCTCTCTCTTCGAATGAGAAGAAGGTGGAGGGGTATATATAGCCTCCACACAAAATCCAACCGTTACACAGTTTTCCAATCTCGGTGGGACCGAATCAATAAGATCGGTCGGACCGAAAATGTAAACCTAGTGACCGTTAGTGATTTTCGGTGGGACTGGCATGCAACTCGGTAGGACCGATATGGTTAGGGTTTGGGCATAACATAATCTCGGTGAGACCGATTACACAAACTCGGTGAGACCGAATTTGGTAATTAGCTAACCAGAGAGTTGGTCAGGGAAACTCGGTGGGACCGATTTGCTCTGTCGGTGAGACCGAGTGGAACTCGGTGAGACCGAAAAGTTACAAAGGGGAAACACTGAGTTTACATTGCAATCTCGGTGGGACCGATTCGCTCTTTCGGTGGGACCGAAAAGTTATGAAAGGGAAACAGAGAGTTTGCAATCCCATCTCGGTGAGACCGAGATCCCTATCGGTAGGACCGAATTGCTAGGGTTTGGCAGTGGCTAATGACAAGTGAAACTCGGTGGCGCCGGATAGGAAGAATCGGTAGGACCGAGTTTGGCTTAGGGTTTAGGTCATATGTGGATATGGGAAAGTAGTTGAGGGTTTTGGAGCATATCACTAAGCACATGAAGCAAGAGGCTCATTAAGCAACACCTCATCCCTCCTTGATAGTATTGGCTTTTCCTACAGACTCAATGTGATCTTGGATCACTAAAATATAAAATGAAGAGTCTTGAGCTTTTGAGCTTGAGCCAATCCTTTGTCCTTAGCATTTTGAGGGTTCCACTTTCACATCCATGCCATGCCAATCATTGAGCTTTCTTGAAATAATCATCTTGGAATAGTATTAGCTCAATGAGCTATATGTTGTTATGAATTACCAAAACCACTTAGGGATAGTTGCACTTTCAATCTCCCCCTTTTTGGTAATTGATGACAACATATAGATCAAAGCTTCGACAAATGATAATAAGCAAGAAATATATCGTCGCTTTGAGAAGTATGTGATAAGTAAGAGCTCCCCCTAAATTTGTGCATATTTAAAATTTGCTTTGGACTGCAAATGCACAAAGAGTTAGAGTCATGGGTTACTCTTCCATGTCACATACATCTCGGTGGAGCGCTCAAAATGATAAGAATGAAATACATGCACTCATCACCAAGAAAAGTGAATGATCACACAAGATAGATAGGATAAAAGTATTAAGCAAGCATTAAGTGTAGCTTATGATCAAACACATGATCATCAATGTCTCACAAATAATGACGTAGTATCTCAGGCACTCAAAAGCAAACAAGTTCGAAAAACCACCAAATAAAGCAAGAGAGAAAAGCAACACTCTCTCTCGAAGCCTATGATCTATACATATTCTCCCCCTTTGGCAACAAGTTACCAAAAAGTTCCTAGAAAATGCATAGCACTAGATCGACGCTCAGGCTTGATCTTCAGGTGGTGGTGGAGTCCGGATCACTCCAAGGACGAAGGCTTCGGTAGATGCTGAAGTAGTCGCTGGAGTTGGAGCTGAAGTAGATGCTAGAGCTGGTGGAACTGAGGCTGTGGCTGGTGCTGAGGTGGTGGCTCTTGTGTCAGCAACTGGCACGGCAGATGACCTCGGGCCTCGTGGCACTCTGGCAAAGGCATGAGTGGTAGTCCTGCCTCTCCTCTCCTGCATGTCCTCTTGGAGCTGCTCCACTGCAGACTAAACTTCCGTTACCTTGACATCCAAGTCATAGAACTTCTGTTCCATGATTCTCTCTAGGCTCTGCTGATTCTGAGTGAGGGTGGCAAGACTTTTCTCAATCCTCAGCATGGATGCAATCAAGTAACCAAGCTGCTCTTGTTTAGTCTTCAAGAAATACTCAGATGCCTCCTCTTGAGTAGGCATCTTGGCAGCTTTCTCCTTCCTCGCCTTCTCCTTCTTCGCGTATGCTTGGGCAGATGATGGCTCGTTCTCAGTCATGACAACTTGATTGTCCTTGAAATCTGGACGGATGGGCAGGTGTTCCTTGTCCAATAGATATATGCCCGTGCCCATCTTGGAGTTGATGAGGTCCTGAATTTGAGGGGCATATCCGCAGCTCCTCTTCTGATCTGCTGCAGTCCTCTTGATTGTTTCCACTATGAGGCTCATCACCTTGAACTTCTGAGGCACATCAAACACATGTAGCAAGTTGATAGCATGGCCTCTGATCATCTTGTGATCTCCAGAGTTGGGCAGTAAGGTGTGCCTTAGTATCCAATTGATCATAGGCAGTCCTGACAGAAGGTAATGCACAGACCCAAATTTGAAGGTGTCAAGAGCTTCATTGGGAATTTCCTTGTACATATTGGACATGGAGTTATGGTCCATCTTCTTCTTGGCATAGATATCCAAGTCATCATCTTGCTCCTCTGGGGCATTAATGATCTGTGCCCACTCAGCAACTGTGGATTGGTACCTTGTACCCTCAGACATCCATGTGATCCTCCCATCTGGATAAAAGTGTGCCATGGAGTAGAATTGCATGATCAGTTCCTCGTTCCACTTTGTGAGCTTCTCCCCAACAAAGTCAGCTACTCCACAAGCATTAAAGCTGTCATATACTCCTGGGTAGTGCTCCTCCTTCTCCCTCATGTAGGTCCAGTCAACCCATCTCATGTCACAGACAATTGGCTTCTTATCTAGCAGCACTGTCTCATAAAAATCCTGCTGCTCCTTGGTGTGAAACATGTAGTCCATGGCAGTCCTTCTTCTTGAAGCATATGGGTCTGCTTCTCTCCACTTCCTCAGCCCTGAATCTCTCCTGAGCTTCATATCCTCAGCCACAGGATGGGCATCGTTGTGGTCTGGGATCTTGGGCTTTAGCTTTCTCAGGACATTCTCTTCCTCTTCTTCAGCAACAGTCTCAGGCACTGGGGCCTTGTTCTTCTCAGCTGCAGGAATGCTCCTTGTATTTCTCTTAGGCTTTGGCTTTGGAGCTGACTTGGCCTTGGAAGCAGCTCCCCCTGATTTTATGGCATCTCCCATTAGCTTGGGTGCCTTGGGCGCTAGTGCAGCTACCTCTTCTTCCTCTTCTTCTTCCATGATGGAAGCTTTGCCAAGCACTCTAGCCACAGTCTTCTTCACCCTTTCCTTTCTTTTCTTGCCCTCAGCTGCAATTGGCTCTTGGGGAGTGGGCTTCTCAGTTGAGGCTCTTGCCTTTGACATGGGCTGCCTGCCTGCTGGCCTTTTGATTTTCAGACCTGGCTTAGTGCCTTGAGCTGGCTCAACTCTCTTGGAAGTGGCCTCTTCCTCTGCCACATAGTCCTCATCTTCGGAATCTGAAGTCCTCTTCTTCCTTTGTCTCATGGAAGCCTTTGGCAAATTGCTAGGAGTGCTCCTACTGCCTTCATCAGATGAACTGGAGGGACTAGTGCCCTCACTCATCACCACTTGCTGCTCTGACATATTTTGGCTATCACTTTGATCAGACATGCTGCAAACTGACTGCTGACCCTGTGAATAGATTATAGATGAGATAGAAAAGATGAGCATCACAAAATGCAGAGATTTTTTGCAAAAGAATGATCCAAAAACTTAGTTTTAGTTTCCCACTGAAATCATCTTGGATCTACCGATTTTCAAACTCGGTGATACCGAAGCAGTTTTGCAACCTAAACTAGTGAACTCGGTAGGACCGAGTCACAGTTCAGTGGCACCGAGACTGCTAGGGTTTCACTGAGTTCAAAAATCGGTCACACCGATAAGTAATTCTCGATCAGACCGAGTCTCACTTGTGCAATGGCAAGAGCCAAATCGGTGGGACCGAGTTTTTCAACTCGGTGGGTCCGAGATGGTTTCGGCGGAAACCTAACCCTAAAATTTTCGAATCAAACCTAATCTAAGGGCGTTTTGACTGGATAGGAGTGTTTCAATCGTGGCAAGAATCATGAAGAACACAATGTGCTAGGAATTGGACGGGGAATAGCACTGTGATCAAGTCCATACCCTAGTTCGGCGGAGACTTGCTACGGCGGCAACGGCGGGGCAGAATTCCCGTTGATGGCGACGGAGACCAGCGACTGGAGGCTGCTAACGGCGAGAAGACGATCCGGAGACCACGAGGGCAGAGCAGGCTATCGCGCGGGCGAAGGGGTTCGGAGAAATTTCCAAAATTTTGCCCGTGACTATATATAGCCCGACCCTGTCGGTGTGACCGAGTGGAACAACTCGGTGGCACCGAGATTCATAACTGCAAGCAGTTACTGAAACTCGGTGTGACCTAAAGGTTCAAATCGGTTGCACCGAGATCGAAAACCTAGATCAACTTAATGATCTCGGTAGGACCGAAGGTGGAGTATCGGTCAGACCGAGAATCATAAAGAGGTTTTGGAAGTTTAAGTCTATGACGAATCGGGGACTCCGAGCGCTCCTCACACAGAGTGGTTCGAATCTGACTTGATCAAATTTTGTGATGCATCATGAATAGAGTTTGAGACGAGAAAAGCATAGATAGCTAGAGGGGGTTCTTAGGCATTCTTGTCCATCCACTTGGCAAAAGACGATAAAACCAAACAATCAAAACAACAAGTGGATGTCCTCGAATGAGTAAAATATGCAACCAGCATGCTCACACAATAAGATGGCAAATGAAATATGTGGCAAGGCATGCACAACCAATTCTAGCATCTAACAAGCAATTTGCGATGACTAGGTCATCTATATATGAGTATATTGACTTAGGAGTCAAGTGAGAACACTTGACCATAGGTCATACTCATCGTTTAAGCTCAAGTGGGGTTACCACTTTTACATAAGGCATTGTTTTGTTCACATCTTTAGAGTTGCTTTAGCTCAAGTCTTAGAGTAAAGCTCCCCCTAGATGTGATATCCCCCTTAAGAGGGATGAACTAACCTTGGGTTTTGTCGATGATGACTTCGTGTAGATGTTGAAGATGTGGATGCTCAATGTTGATGTAGATCACTTGGAGCTATCCATTTGAGTGAATTGCACTTTCAATACCTACATGGGTTAGTCCCACAAGGAACAAGCAAGGATATCCATAGACATAGAGTGATGCACACAAAAGATGATGTCCATGAACACTTTTTAGGTTACCTCGTCCCTTGTTTTACCAACAAGAGGGTTTGTGACTCCTTGAACTAGTGCAAGATGTGGAAGTTGATTGCACTTGTTCTTGCCAAAATGATAAGAGTGAAGTATGTTGGTGGAGTCACCCTCAAGAACTCTCTAGTTCTTCTTCTTTTGGATCCACATCATCTTGATGGGAATCCTTGGAGTTGTAGTCATACTTGATGAAGTGGAACTTGAAGTAGTCTTGGGAATCCACTTGACTAAGGTCTTAGGAGCTTCTCCAAATGCATCAATTTCCTCTTGAAGCTTGTCCTTGCCTTTTTGCTCGTAGTCTTGTGGTGGAAGATCATCTTGAGCTTGTGTCCCCTTGAAAGAAGCATACTTCTCTTGTTGAGGGACAAACTTTGTCTTGGGGTATTGATCTTCTTCCCACTCAACTCCATTGGCATTGAACTTTCGTTCAAAACCAACACCTTGATTCTTCCGGTGCATTCCTTGCTTGCGCACAATTTCCTCGAATTGCTTACTCCCGGCAAGGCTTTTGTTCACTCCTTTCTCTATAATTCCCTTCAATAAGCTATTTTCTTGCTCAAGTGTAACTTGGCTAAGAGAATCATTAGTGGAATCAAGAGAACTACTAGAAGCAATAATATTGGATTTAGCATGATCATTGTTACTGCTAGAGGAAGAATCTTTCTTGTTACTAGACTTGACTTGAGGCATGTAAGTAGATAAGAGTAAACACTTGGCAATGTAAGAAGAACTTTTCTTGCGGAGATCATCATTGATTGCTTTTAAGAACTCATGCTCTTGCTCAAGATTGAGCTTCTCAAAGCGTAATTTCTCATGAGCTCTTAAAAGTTCTCGATGATCTTCGAAGATGGTTTCATGAGCTAACTTAAGAGTGTTTAGTTCTTTAGTTAGGGCCTCAATCTTCTCCTTATCATTGTCATTCGTTTTATCTTGATTAGCATGTTTAATTGACATTTCATCATAGTATTCATCACTAGAGTTGTCACCAAGTAAATCATCACCTAACAAGTCATCTTCATCACTATTGAAATCAACATACTCGGGGTGTGTTACCTTAGGACCTTTGGCCATGAAGCATCTTCCAATTCCTTCATTTGGTGAGTTAAATATGTCGTAGGAGTTGGTTGACACAAGTGCTAGACCGGCAACACCTTCATCTTGAGTATCTTCGGAGCCGGAGTAATAACTTCTCTCGGAGTGGCTGTCGGAGTCGGAGCCGGATACCCATTCACCAACATGAGCTTGATGTATTCGTCTTGTGTAGCTCCTTGATGATTTTTCCTTCCTTTCCGAATCCTTGCTTCTCCGTAAGTATCTTCGTTCATAACGATCATCTCTACTCCTTCTCTCTCTCTTGGTGGTGATCCTTTGCTTCTTCTTTTTGGAGAATCTTCTCTTCTCTTGTAGGGAGCCGTACACTCATTGGAATAGTGTCCGGGTCTTCCACAATTGTAGCAGTTTCGCTCTCGACTAGAAGATCTTTTGTCATTGTAGGACCTTGACTTGGAGCTTCTATCTTTGCTTCTACTCTTGTAGAACTTGTTGAAGTTCTTCACCATTAAGCTCAATTCTTCTTTGAAGTTTTGTTTCTCACTTGATGATGTAGGGGCTTCACATGAGGCTTTATAGGCACCACTTGATTTGTTGTGAAGTTCCTCTTTATCCTTAAGTGACATCTCATGAGCAACAATTCTTCCAATCACCTCCGTTGGCTTGAGATCTTTGTAATTGGGCATCATTTGGATCAATGTGCACACGGTATCATATTTTCCATCCAAGGCTCTTAGAATCTTCTTGATGATGAATTTATCGGTCATCTCTTCACTTCCTAAGCCGGCAATCTCATTTGTGATGAGAGCAAGCCTAGAGTACATTTCAGCGACACCTTCACCATCCTTCATCTTGAACTTGTCAAGTTGGCTTTGAAGCACATCCAACTTGGATTCCTTGACGGACTCGGTACCTTCGTGCATATCAATCAAAATGTCCCAAATTTCCTTCGCATTCTCAAGGCGGCTGATTTTGTTGAATTCTTCGGGGCACAATCCGTTGAAGAGAATATCACAAGCTTGAGCATTGTATTGCAACATCTTCAACTCATCCGCGGTAGCTTCACGGTTCGGTTCTCTCCCATCAAAGAAGTCACCTTGCAAACCAACACACACAATAGCCCAAACGGCGGGGTTATGTCCAAGAATATGCATTTTCATTTTATGCTTCCAACTAGAAAAATTAGTACCATCAAAGTAAGGACCTCTACGGTGATAATTTCCCTCGCTAGACGCCATACTCTCCTAGGTTGTGAAACTAAGGCTATGACCAACAAAAGCTATGGAGATCAAAGCAAATGGAGACCAAAGCTCTGATACCACTTGTAGGATCGAAAGTATGTCTAGAGGGGGGGTGATTAGACTACTTGACCAAATAAAAACTTAACCTTTTCCCAATTTTAGTTCTTGGCAGATTTTAGCTAATTTAGGACAAGTCAAGCAATCATCACATGATTCAAGCAAGCATGCAAAGAGTATATTGGCAGCGGAAAGTAAAGCATGCAACTTGCAAGAATGTAAAGGGAAGGGTTTGGAGAATTCAAACGCTATTGGAGACACGGATGTTTTTCCCGTGGTTCGGATAGGTGGTGCTATCCTACATCCACGTTGATGGAGACTTCAACCCACGAAGGGTAACGGTTGCGCGAGTCCACACAGGGCTCCACCCAAGGGTAACGGTTGCGCGAGTCCACACAGGGCTCCACCCACGAAGGGTCCACGAAGAAGCAACCACCCACAAAGGGTCCACGAAGAAGCAACCTTGTCTATCCCACCATGGCCATCGCCCACACATGACTTGCCTCACTAGCGGTAGATCTTCACGAAGTAGGCGATCTCCTTGCCCTTACAAACTCCTTGGTTCAACTCCACAATCTTGTCGGAGGCTCCCAAGTGACACCTAGCCAATCTAGGAGACACCACTCTCCAAGAAGTAACAAATGGTGTGTAGGTAATGAACTCCTTGCTCTTGTGCTTCAAATGATAGTCTCCCCAACACTCAACTCTCTCTCATAGGATTTGGATTTGGTTGAAAGAGGATTTGAGTGGAAAGCAACTTGGGAAGGCTAGAGATCAAGATTCATATGGTAGGAATGGAATGTCTTGGTCTCAACACATGAGTAGGTGGTTCTCTCTCAGAACATATGAGTTGGAATGGTGTGTGTGTTTTGATGGCTCTCTCTTCGAATGAGAAGAAGGTGGAGGGGTATATATAGCCTCCACACAAAATCCAACCGTTACACAGTTTTCCAATCTCGGTGGGACCGAATCAATAAGCTCGGTCGGACCGAAAATGTAAACCTAGTGACCGTTAGTGATTTTCGGTGGGACTGACATGCAACTCGGTAGGACCGATATGGTTAGGGTTTGGTAGTGGCTAATGACAAGTGAAACTCGGTGGCGCCGGATAGGAAGAATCGGTAGGACCGAGTTTGGCTTAGGGTTTAGGTCATATGTGGATATGGGAAAGTAGTTGAGGGTTTTGGAGCATATCACTAAGCACATGAAGCAAGAGGCTCATTAAGCAACACCTCATCCCTCCTTGATAGTATTGGCTTTTCCTAAAGACTCAATGTGATCTTGGATCACTAAAATATAAAATGAAGAGTCTTGAGCCAATCCTTTGTCCTTAGCATTTTGAGGGTTCCACTTTCACATCCATGCCATGCCAATCATTGAGCTTTCCTGAAATAATCATCTTGGAATAGTATTAGCTCAATGAGCTATATGTTGTTATGAATTACCAAAACCACCTAGGGATAGTTGCACTTTCAGAGGCGCACTCCGGCCGCACTGTAACACCTCGGATGTAATTTACCTAATATGTATCCCAACTCTTGCCATTTCTGGCACTAAGTTATGTTATTTCCTCATTGTCGGGTTTTTGTCTCCATGTGTTTTGTCCTTGTCATGCATCTCATATTATGTCATCATGTGCATTGCATTTGCATACGTGTTCATCTCATGCATTCGAGCATTTTCCCCGTTGTCCGTTTTGCATTCCAACGCTCCAATGTCCTCCGGTGTCCCTTTCTACCTCTTTCCGTGTGTGAGGGTTAAACGTTTTCGGATTGGACCGAGACTTGTCATGCGGCCTTGGTTTACTACCAGTAGACCGCCTGTCAAGTTTCGTACCATTTGGACTTCGTTTGATACTCCAATGATTAACCGAGGGACCAAAAAGGCCTCATGTGTGTTGCAGCCCAACACCCCTCCAAAGTGGCCCAACACCCACCTAAACCTCCTCCATCATCTAGAGCATTCGATCACGATCGCGTGGCCGCAAACCGCACCTCATTTGGAGTCTCCTAGCTCCCTATGACTATATATGTTCCTCCCCGTCCAAATCCGGGTCCAAAAACCCAAAAAATTCCCCGCGCCGCGCCGGACACGTCCGTTCTGGCTGAACAAAGCCCCGCCGCCGCCCACGGCGAATCAGGAGCCGCCACGTGGCTCCAGCCGGCCGCCGCCGCCGCAGCCCGCTCGGGCCCGTCACCGGCCCTCCCAGCCCGAAGCTTCCACGCCGCCAGCGCGTTGTCCCCGCCGCCTCTTGCCGGATCGCCGCCGCCGCGCCATTGCCGGCAGGAGCAAGCTCCGCCGTGGCAAGTCCTCCCTCCACCGGCTGCACCTCGCCGCCCCGCACCGCCCAGAGTCCGCCGCCGTCCGCCGCCTCCTCCATCTCCCTCGGGACCGGCAAGTCCCGCTCCGGCGACCCTCATCTCCGGTGAGTCGTCGTCAGCTACAGTAACTCCGGTGAACCTTGGGATCCGCGCCCGCCAGATCTCGATCTGGAACCACCTCGGTTGACTTTTCACTCCTAACCCTAATTTTTTGGCATACTTTGACGCATCATAACTTCCTCATCGTGGCTCCGATTCGTGCGTGTAGCATATCAAAATGTTCGTCTCGACGAGTACATCATTTCATCTCATTGCATCATTTTCATTTGAGCTCATCTTGATGCCTGAAATGCTATTGGAAGAGTGCTATGTGATGATTATGTTAGATCTGTTTCAGCAAATGGCCTTTTGTCATTTTTGCCATGATTAATGTGTGCATGCTATGATCCTGAGCTCTACATGTGTTTTGTAGAATGTCATGCCATCTTTACAAGGGCGTATGCCATGTATTTTTGTGATCTTTGTGGTGACTAGAACAAGCATGCAAAGTAGCTTACTCAATGATGCTGATTTCAGGGACTTAGAATTTCACTAAGTCCTTGACCTGTTATTGTTTTTATGCCATATGTTCATGTTGTTTCCTAGTGATTCGTGCCTCTTTTGAGGATGATCAGTAAGGATGTTTTGTAGATAATGTTGTGCTCTATCCATCCATGTCTTTGTTTGCAATTATGGAGCAACCTAGATTGAGTCAATCGAGCTCTACTTTTGCTATAAAACATTTCTGGCAGATTGTTAACATGTTTTGCAATTTTGCCAAGCTTGTTGTTGTTGATCCGTGCATGCTATGATGTTGTTATTGCCATGTCTAGCTTCTATGCCATGTCTATTTGCTGCGTGTATGCTTAGTTTGTCATGCAATGCCTCGTAGTGAGTGCATCGAGCTCGTAAACATGCCTACTTGTTAATCTTTTTTGCATGCTCCAGTTTTTCACTAAGTCTGAATCTGTTTATGTTTTCGCTATGTTCACGTGCTTGCAATTGTATTTTCTGATCCCTTTTGTCTCATGGTGACTAAGGGACTTTTGTTATATTCTTAGAGTATCTTCATTCCATGCCTTTCTTTGCCATGATAAGTTCCTGTAGCATGTAGTTTTCATGCTCTAAATATTGCTTCCTGATGATAAATTCCTGACATGCTGTTAATTTCACTGTCTGAAACCTGTTATCTTTTGCACTTTTGCCATGCTTGTTTGAACCTGCTACTGAGTGAATTAGCCATAGATCAGTGTTCATCTTTTGTCAAGAATCATGAGTGGATCCCTGCCATGTATTTTGTTGCTATGTTTGAGTGCAGTAGCTAAATTATCTTGATGCATTTAGTTGGTTACTTGTTGTTTATCGCAGACCGGTGTCATATTTGTTTTGCTTGCCATTCCCAAGCCGTGCATCCGATTCCGGTGATCTTTATATCGATTTCAACCGAAATCACCTCACCTTTCCATTGGCACTCTTGGATTTCCAAGTTGAGGCCAGGTTCAATCATTCCTTTCCAAATCATGCATATGCGTCACATACCGCATCCCGCATATCATACCGTGTTTGCATCATGTTGCTTGAGCATTGCACGTGGTTGATTGTGTAACTTTTTGCTTGTTGTTCTTGCTTGGGTAGAGCCGGGGACGACTTCGTGATCGAGGAGCCCGTTGAGTTCGCTTACGAGGATCAAGGCAACTCTGAGAACATTGCAGGCAAGATGACCGTACCCTCGAAATCACTTCTATCTTTGCTTGCTAGATGCTCGCTCTTTTGCTATGCCTATGCTACGATACCTACCACTTGCTTATCATGCCTCCCATATTTCCATGTCAAACCTATAACCCACCATGTCCTAGCAAACCGTTGTTTGGCTATGTTACCGCTTTGCTCAGCCCCTCTTATAGCGTTGCTAGTTGCAGGTGAAGATTGGAGATCGTTCCTTGTTGGAACTTGTTTATTGTTGGGATATCATAATATTATCTTGTTTTATCTTAATGCACCTATATACTTGGTAAAGGGTGGAAGGCTCGGCCTTATGCCTAGTGTTTTGTTCCACTCTTGCCGCCTAGTTTCCGTCATATCGGTGTTATGTTCCCGGATTTTGCGTTCCTTACACGGTTGGGTTATAATGGGAACCCCTTGACAGTTCGCCTTGAATAAAACTCCTCCAGCGATGCCCAACCTTGGTTTTACCATTTTCCACCTAGCCTCTTTTTCCCTTGGGTTTCCGGAGCCCAAGGGTCATCTTTATTAAACCCCCCTGGGCCAGTGCTCCTCTGAGTGTTGGTCCGAACTGGGCAGCCTGCGGGGCCACCTCGGGGAAACTAGAGGGTTGGTTTTACTCGTAGCTTGACCTATCTGAGTGTGCCCTGGGAACGAGATATGTGCAGTTCCTATCGGGATTTGTCGGCACATTCAGGCGGTGTTGCTGGACTTGTTTTACCATTGTCGAGGATGTCTTGTAACCGGGACGCCGAGTCTGATCGGATTGTCTTGGGAGAAGGAATATCCTTCGTTGACCATGAGAGCTTGTGATGGGCTAAGTTGGGACTCCCCTGTAGGGATTTGAACTTTCGAAAGCCGTGCCCGCGGTTATGGGCAGATGGGAATTTGTTAATGTCCGGTTGTAGATAACATGAAACTTAACTTAATTAAAATGCATCAACCGTGTGTGTAACTGTGCTGGTCTCCTCTCGGCGGAGTCCAGGAAGTGAACACGGTGTTGGAGTAATGTTTGACGTAGGTTGTTCTAGGATCACTTCTTGATCATAGTTGTTCGACCGTGCTTTTGCCTTCTCTTCTCGCTCTCAGTTGCGTATGTTAGCCACCATATATGCTAGTCGCTTGCTGTAGCTCTGCATCATACCTTTACCTTACCTATAAGCTTAAATAGTCTTGATCGCGAGGGTGTGAGATTGCTGAGTCCCTGTGATTCATAGATTACTTCCAAAACCAGATGAAGGGGCCGATGATATCGCTCCAGATGATATGACCGAGCTCAAGTGGGAGTTCGATGAAGACTCTCGTCGTTACTACGTGTCTTTCCCAGATGATTAGTAGTGGATCCCAGTTGGGGCGATCGGGGACTTTGTCGCATTTGGGGGGTTGATCTTTATTTTGGTTCCGTAGTGGGACCTTGAGTGTATTGGATGAATATAATGACTTATTTATGTAATTGTGTGATGTGGCGAGTGTAAGCCAACTATGTACCTTTCCCCTTTATTTATTTACATGGGTTGTTGTGAAGATTACCTCACTTGCGACATTTCTTTCAATGCGGTTATGCCTCTAAGTTGTGCTTTGACACATAGGAGATATAGCCGCATCGAGGGCGTTACAAGTTGGTAATCAGAGCCTTCCCCGACCTTAGGAGCCCCCTGCTTGATCGAATCATTGGCGTTGTTGAGTCTAGAAAAATGTTTTGAGTCATTTAGGATTATATATATCGGAGAGTTAGGAATTCTTTTTACTCCTCAGTCCCTTCGTCGCTCTGGTGAGGCATCCTGACGTGGAGTTTTGACTCTTCTCTTCTCAAATTTCACTAAAAAAATTTACGATCACGCGGGTATCTTGGAATCATTCCGATGGTTTTGTGATGAGAACATTGTTCTTGGTGCCTCCTGACATTTAGGGGTTGTGGCAGTGTCCCGGGGAGTTGAGCTCCGAGGTGTTCTCGTCACAATTTTATCGTTGAGATTCTAGAATACCTGAGTTTCGCCAACATCAAAAATCTCTTTTATGCAGTTGTTGGTGAGATAACCTCGACGCCACCCTGTACTGGGGCGGGAGTTCGGGAGTATTGCCATAACTTGTATAACGGATGCTTTTTGAAGGTTGAGGTAAATGATTTCCGAAGGTTTCTTGGTTATGTGTTGAAGGATGGATACAGCTGGTTGTAGGATTTGCTAGCTTTGGGTGAGATATTATGCTTCCCCTGTATCCCCAACACTTGATTGCATAACCGGAAAGGTTCGGGAGTTTCATAGGTGGGAATTCTTGTAGCTCTAGTTCTTCTTCCGCGGATATTTGGTTTGGGATTGGGTAATCCTCAGCAAGTATTTTCTCTTGTCCGTACCTTGTTGTTTTATTCTTCTACCTCTATCTAAGTGGCTTCTCAATTTATGTAAATGTGACCATTTCGATTGGAATGCATTCGTTCATTTTGTTCGGATGTGAAGACTTTATGTTGCTATTTCAATCCTTTTGATTCAGCTTAAATATTTGTCTATCAAGGTGCTAACGGTTGTCACCCTCTTCAGGATGGCTCCTGCTAAGGGTTAGAATCAAAATCAGGATCCGCCACCACCACCTCCACCTCCGGAGGCATGGCAAGCTGTGATGGCCGCTACCAATGCAAACAGGCAGCTGATCATGCAAATTCTGCAAGAGCGCAACCAAGGCCATGGCAACAATCAGAATCAGTTTGCTACATTCAACCAGTTCCTTGCTAACCAGCCAAAGACCTTCAGCAATTGTGTCGAGGCCTCAGACGCTGATGATTGGCTCGTGGATATATGCAAGCATTTCGAATGCGGTAACGTCAGGCTTGAGGACTTTGTCAAGTTTGCCTCCTTCCAACTCAAAGACCAAGTTGCAAAATGGTTTCAGCAATACAAAGATTCCAGAGGAGGCCATGTGATTACCTGGGATGAATTTCGTCAAGACTTTAGAGCTCATCACATTCCTCAGAGTGTTGTTGAAAGCAAGCATGAGGAATTCCGCAACTTGAAGCAAGGCAGCTTGTCTGTTTACCAGTATAACATTCTGTTCCAGAGGCTCGCTCGTTTGGCCAAGCAAGATGATGACCCACAAGTATAGGGGATCTATTGTAGTCCTTTCGATAAGTAAGAGTGTCGAACCCAACGAGGACCAGAAGGAAATGATAAGCGGTTTTCAGCAAGGTATTCTCTACAAGTACTGAAATAAGTGGTAGCAGATAGTTTTGTGATCGGATGAATTGTAATGAGCAACAAGTAACAAAAGTAAACAAAGTGCAGCAAGGTGGCCCAATCCTTTTGTAGCAAAGGACAAGCCGGAACAAACTCTTATAATAGGAAAAGCGCTCCTGAGGACACATGGGAATATCGTCAAGCTAGTTTTCATCACGTTCATATGATTCACGTTCGATACTTTGATAATTTGATATGTGGGTGGACCGGTGCTTGGGTGTTGTTCTTACTTGAACAAGCATCCCACTTATGATTAACCTCTATTGCAAGCATCCGCAACTACAACAAAAGTATTAAGGTAAACCTAACCATAGCATGAAACATATGGATCCAAATCAGCCTCTTACGAAGCAACACATAAACTAGGGTTTAAGCTTCTGTCACTCTAGCAACCCACCATCTACTTATTACTTCCCAATGCCTTCCTCTAGGCCCAAATAATGGTGAAGTGTTATGTAGTCGACATTCACATAACACCACTAGAGGCTAGACAACATACATCTTATCAAAATATCAAACGAATACCAAATTCACATGACTACTCATAGCAAGACTTCTCCCTTGTCCTCAGGAACGAACGTAATTACTCACAAAGCATATTCATGTTCATAATCAGAGGGGTAATAATATGCATATAGGATCTGAACATATGATCTTCCACCAAATAAACCAACTAGCATCAACTACAAGGAGTAATCAACACTACTAGCAACCTACTAGCACCAATCCCGGCCTTTGAGACAAGAATTGGATACAAGAGATGAACTAGGGTTTGGAGATGAGATGGTGCTGGTGAAGATGTTGATGGAGATTGCCCTCTCCCGATGAGAGGAGCGTTGGTGATGATGATGGTGATGATTTCCCCGTCTCGGAGGGAAGTTTCCCCGGCAGAACAGCTCTTCCGGAGCTCTAGATTGGATCCGCCAAGGTTTCGCCTCGTGGCGGCGGAGTCTCGTCCCGAAAGGTTCCTCCTTATTTTTTTGTCATCGAAAGACCTCATATAGGAGAAGATGGGCGTCGGAGAGCCACGAGGGGGCCCACGAGGTAGGGGGCGCGCCCTAGGGGGGCTACCCTCGTGAGCAGGGTGTGGGCCCCCTGGCCTTCATTTTTGGCGTGGGTTTTTCTTTATTTCTTTTAAGATGTTCCGTGGAGTTTCAGGAGTATTGGAGTTGCGCAGAATAGGTCTCTAATATTTGCTCCTTTTCCAGACCAGAATTCCAGCTGCCGGCATTCTCCCTCCTTATGTAAACCTTGTAAAATAAGAGAGAATAGCCATAAGTATTGTGACATAAAGTGAAATAACAGTCCATAATGTGATAAATATCGATATAAAAGCATGATGCAAAATGGACGTATCACAAGACGTCCCTGATGAGAAGAGCATGATTTATCAGTTCAGGGGTGGCCTCTGAGAAGATCTTCAACTTGCTCTTGTGCTTTTCGAGCCTCAGAAGTACGATGAGTTTTACAACATGGCATTGAAGCAAGAGGCTGCTCAACTCAAGTGCGATGCTTCCAAGAAGCGAGTCAGAGATGCAACTCCTTCTTCCTCAACTCAAGTGGCTAAGCAGCAAAAGTATTGGCTGCCTCTCCTCCATTCCGTCAGCCTTATCAGCAGAAGAGCAAAGGTGGCAATGGATCTTCCCACCCACCCAACCCAGGCTTTCAGAACAATACTTTGTCTCAAGCTCCAAGATCAAGTGCTCCGTATCACCGTCCGCTCTCAGAGGTCACGTGCAACAAGTGCCAACAGAAGGGTCACTATGCCAACAAATGCTTCAATCAGAGGCGTCTTCCTCCTCCTCCTGTGAGATCTGCTAGCAATGCAGTGGTCAAGCATAACCCCAAGCACGCCAAGGTCAACTTGCTGAATGCAGCTCAGGCAGAGGACTCGTCAGATGTCATCATGGGTAACCTTCCTGTTAACGATGTTCCTGCAAAAGTACTTTTTGATACTGGTGCATCGCATTGTTTCATGTCAAAGCCATTTTTTGGCCAAGAATGAATTCGTGTCTTCTCATTTAGGCAAACAAATGGATATCGTTTCTCCCGGCAAACGTTTGAGTGCCCGTTTGGAGGTTCCAGATGTTACTATCACGTTGGGCGACTATAAGTTTCTTTCTTCCCGAATGGTCCTCGGTAACTCGGATATTGATCTTATTCTCGGAATGGACTAGCTTTCCAAGCACAAGGCTCAGCTTGATTGTGCTGCCAAACAGATTCAATTGACTCATTCGTCCGAGGATGTAATTGTCTTTGCCGCAAGGGATGATACCATCCGTCTATTTTCTCTCAATGAGACAGGCGAGCTGGATGCCATTTCTCAGATTCTAGTCGTTTGCGAATATCAAGACGTCTTTCCAGAAGAGCTTCCAGGAATGCCTCCGCACCATCCAGTTGAATTCGTCATTGATCTTGAGCCTGGCACGGAACCTGTTTGTAAATGTCCTTACAAGCTTGGACCTGAAGAGTTAAAGGAGCTGAAGAAGCAACTCGATATTCAAGAGCGAATGGGTCTCATCCGACCAAGTTCTTCTCCATGGGGTTGCGGTGTTCTTTTTATGAAGAAGAAGGATGGAACGGACCGACTCTGTGTCGACTACCGTCCATTGAACAATAATACCATAAAGAACAAGTACCCACTTCCCAACATCAATGAGCTGTTTGAACAACTCAAAGGTGCTCAAGTATTCTCCAAGCTTGATCTCTGTATGGGCTATCATCATATTCACATTCGTGAAGAGGATATCCCTAAGACAGCATTCAGAACAAGCTATGGTTCATATGAATACACTGTCGTGTCTTTTGGCCTCGTCAACGCTCCGCCAACATTCTCTCGCATGATGAAGTTCATCTTCAACCCCTACACAAATGACCTCATCTTGGTCTACCTCAATGACATTTTGGTCTTTTCCAAGAACAAGGAAGATCATGCCAAGCACTTGCGTTTGGTGCTGGATAAGCTCAGAGAACATTAGTTCTATGCCAAGTTTTCAGAGTGCGAGTTTTGGCTCGATGAGGTTCTCTACCTTGGACATATCATCTCTGCCAAGGGCATAGCGGTGAATCCTGAGAAGGTTTCTGCAATTGTGAATTGGGAACCACCTCAGAACGTGAAGCAACTCCGCAGCTTCCTTGGTCTCGCAAGCTATTGTCGAAGGTTCGTTGAGAACTTCTCTAAGATCACGAAGCCTCTTTCCAACCTTCTCTAGAAGCACGTCAAGTACGTTTGGTCTCCTGAATGTGACATCGCTTTCAACACCCTGAAAGAGAAGTTAGTCACTGCTCCAGTTCTGACTCCTCCTGATGAATCCAAACCGTTTGAGGTCTTCTGTGATGCTTCCCTTCAAGGTCTTGGTGCAGTGTTGATGCAAGAGAAGAAAGTTGTGGCCTATACCTCCCGCCAGTTGAAGCCCAACGAAAAGAAGTACCCCACTCATGACCTAGAGTTGGCGGCAGTTGTGCATGCTCTTTTAACTTGGAGACATCTCTTATTGGGAAGAAAAGTGGACATCTTCACTGATCATAAGAGTCTCAAGTACATCTTCACTCAGCCTAATCTCAACCTCAGGCAGACTCGTTGGGTCGAAATGATTCAAGAGTATAATCCGAGTATCGAATATACTCCAGGCAAGGCCAATGTAATTGCTGGCGCATTGAGCAGGAAGGCTTACTGCAATAGTTTGATTATCAAGCCTTACCAACCCAAGCTTTGTGAAGCTTTCCGCAAACTCAATCTGTAAGTTGTTCCTCAAGGTTTCCTCGCCAACCTCCAAGTCTCTCCTACTTTGGAAGATCAGATTCGCGAGGCTCAACTTCTTGATGCTATGGTGAAGAAGGTGAAGACTGGGATTGCTAAGAGTCAACCCAAATACAAGTGCTATCGTCTCGATGACAAGGATACTCTATTCTTCGAGGATCGCATTGTGGTGCCTAAAGGTGACCTTCGTAAAGTCATTATGAACGAAGCTCAGAATTCACTCCTCTCTATCCACCCTGGTAGTACAAAGATGTACCATGACCTCAAGCAGTCGTATTGGTGGACTCGAATGAAGCGCGAGATTGCTCAGTTCGTAAATGAATGTGATGTCTGTAGAAGAGTGAAGGCAGAACACCAAAGACCAGCTGGTCTCCTCCAACCTCTTGCCATTCTAGAATGGAAGTTTGACCACATTGAGATGGACTTCGTGACTGCGTTTCCAAAGTCCAAGCGTGGCAATGATGCTATCTTCGTTGTCATCGACAAACTCACTAAAGTGGCTCATTTCCTTCCTACCAAAGAATCTATCATAGCAGCTCAATTGGCAGAGCTATATACCTCCCGGATTGTCTCTCTGCACGGCATTCCGTAGTTGATTTCTTCAGATCGTGGCAGCATCTTCACCTCCAAGTTTTGGGATTCTTTTCAGAAGGCCATGGGCACCGACATCCGTTTCAGCACAGCTTTTCATCCTCAAACTAGTGGCCAAGTCGAGCGAGTAAATCAGATTCTTGAAGACATGCTCAGGGCTTGCGTCATCTCTTTCAGTATGAAGTGGGAAGATTGTCTCCCATATGCCTAGTTCTCCTACAACAATACCTTCCAAGCGAGTTTGGGCAAGGCCCCATTTGAAATTCTCTATGGCAGGAAGTGTCGTACTCCTCTTAACTGGTGAGAGACTGGTGAACGTCAACTTCTTTGTAATGACTTGATCACAGAGGCAGAAGAGATGTGCAAAGTCATTCGCGAGAATCTCAAAGCCGCGCAATCGCGCCAGAAGAGTTACTATGATAACAAGCATCGTGACATGGCTTTCCAGATCGGAGACCATGTCTACCTCCGCGTCTCTCCAATGAAAGGTACTCATCGCTTCACTATCAAAGGGAAGCTTGCCCCTAGATACGTGGGTCCTTTCAAGATCGTCAGCAAGAGAGGCGATCTCGCCTATCAACTTGAGCTTCCCTCCAACTTTGCAAATGTGCACGATGTGTTTCATGTCTCTCAGCTCCGCAAGTGCTTCAAGACCCCTGACCGCACCGTCAACTTCGAAGACATTGATCTCGAAGAAGACCTGTCTTATCGTGAGCACCCCATTGCTATTCTTGAAGAAACTGAGCGCAAGACTCGCAACAAGTCTATCAAATTCCTCAAAGTCAAGTTTTCACATCATTCCGACCATGAAGCCACCTGGGAATGCGAGGATCACCTCCGTTCTGAGTACCCAGAGTTTTTCCAGTCCTAGATCTCGGAACGAGATCCTTTCGTAGTGGTGGAGTGTTGTAACACCCTGGATGTAATTTACCTAATATGTATCCCAACTCTTGCCGTTTCCGGCACTAAGTTATGTTATTTCCTCGTTGTCGGGTTTTTGTCTCCGTGTGTCTTTTCCTTGTCATGCATCTCATATCATGTCATCATGTGCATTGCATTTGCATACGTGTTTGTCTCATGCATTCGAGCATTTTCCCCGTTGTCCGTTTTGCATTCCGGCGCTCCTATGTCCTCCGGTGTCCCTTTCTACCTCTTTCCGTATGTGAGGGTTAAACATTTTCAGATTGGACCGAGACTTGTCATGCGGCCTTGGTTTACTACCGGTAGACCGCCTGTCAAGTTTCGTACCATTTGGACTTCGTTTGATACTCCAACGGTTAACCGAGGGACCGAAAAGCCCTCGTGTGTGTTGCAGCCCAACACCCCTCCAAAGTGGCCCAAAACCCACCTAAACCTCCTCCATCATCTAGAGTGTTCGATCACGATCGCGTGGCTGCAAACCACACCTCATTTGGAGTCTCCTAGCTCCCTATGCCTATATATATATGTGCCTCCCCGTCCAAATCCGGGTCCAAAACCCTAAAAATTCCCCGCACCGCGCCGGACACGTCCGTTCCGGCCGGACAAAGCCCCGCTGCCGCCCGTGGCGAATCAGGAGGCGCCACGTGGCTCCAGCCGGCCGCCGCCGCCGCCGCCCGCTCGGGCCCGTCACCGGCCCTCCTGGCCCAAAGCTTCCGCGCTGCCCGCGCGCTGTCCCCGCCGCCCGAGAGCCTCGTCGCGCCGCCTCTCCGCCGCCTCTTGCCGGATCGCTGCTGCCGCGCCATTGCCGGCCGGAGCAAGATCCGCCGTGGCAAGTCCTCCCTCTACCGGTCGCACCTCGCCGCCCCGCGCCGCTCGGAGTCCGCCGCCGTCCGCCGCCTCCTCCATCTCCCTCGGAACCGGCAAGTCCCGCTCTGGCGACCCTCATCTCTGGCGAGTCACCGTCAGCTACAGTAACTCCGGCGAACCTCGGGATCCGCGCCCACCAGATCTGGATCTGGAACCACCTCGGTTGACTTTTCCCTCCTAACCCTAATCTTTTGGCATACTTTGACGCATCATAACTTCCTCATCGTAGCTCCGATTCATGCATGTAGCATATCAAAGCGTTCGTCTCGACGAGTTCATCATTTCATCTCATTGCATCATTTTCATTTGAGCTCATCTTGATACCCGAAATGCTGTTGGACGAGGGCTATGTGATGATTATGTCAGATCTGTTTCAGCAAATGGCCTTTTGTCATTTTTGCCATGATTAATGTGTGCATGCTATGATCCTGAGCTCTACATGTGTTTTGTAGAATGCCATGCCATCTTTACAGGGGTGTATGCCATGTATTTGTGTGATCTTCGTGGTGACTAGCACAAGCATGCAAAGTAGCTTACTCAATGATGCTGATTTCGGGGACTTAGAATTTCACTAAGTCCTTGACCTGTTATTGTTTTTATGCCATATGTTCATGTTGTTTCCTAGTGATCCGTGCCTCTTTTGAGGATGATCAGTAAGGATGTTTTGTAGATAATGTTGTGCTCTATCCATCCTTGTCTTTGTTTGCAATTATGGAGCAACCTAGCTTGAGTCAATCGAGCTCTACTTTTGCTATAAAATGTTCCTGGCAGATTGTTAACATGTTTTGCAATTTTGCCAAGCTTGTTGTTGTTGATCCGTGCATGCTATGATGTTGTTCTTGCCATGTCTAGCTTCTATGCCATGTCTATTTGCTGGGTGTATGCTTAGTTTGTCATGCAATGCCTCATAGTGAGTGCATCGAGCTCGTAAACATGCCTACTTGTTAATCTGTTTTGCATGCTCCAGTTTTTCACTAAGTCTGAATATGTTTATGTTTTTGCTATGTTCACATGCTTGCAATTGTATTTTCTGATCCCTTTTGGCTCATGGTCACTAAGGGACTTTTGTTATATGCTTAGAGTAGCTTCATGACATGCCTTGCTTTTCCATGATAAGTTCCTGTAGCATGTAGTTTTCATGCTCTAAACATTGCTTCTGATGATAAATTCCTGACATGCTGTTAATTTCACTAAGTCTGAAACCTTTTATCTTTTGCACTTTTGCCATGCTTGTTTGAACCTGCTATTGAGTGAATTAGCCATAGCTCAGTGTTCATATTTTGTCAAGCATCATGAGTGGGTCCCTGCCATGTATTTTGTTGCCATATTTGTTTTGCTTGCCATTCCCAAGCCGTGCATCCGATTCCGGTGATCTTTATATTGATTTCAACCGAAATCACCTCACCTTCCAGTGTCACTCTTGGATTTCCAAGTTGAGGCCAGGTTCAATCATTCCTTTCCAAATCATGCATATGCGTCACATACCGCATCCCGCATATCATACCATGTTTACATCATGTTGCTTGAGCATTGCACGTGGTTGATTCTGTTCCTTTTTGCTTGTTGTTCTTGCTTGGGTAGAGCCGGGAGACGAGTTCGTGATCTAGGAGCCCATTGAGTTTGCTTACGAGGATCAAGGCAACTCTGAGAACTTTGCAGGCAAGATGACCATACCCTCGAAATCACTTCTATCTTTGCTTTCTAGATGCTCGCTCTTTTGCTATGCCTATGCTACGATACCTACCACTTGCTTATCATGCCTCCCATATTGCCATGTCAAACCTCTAACCCACCATGTCCTAGCAAACCGTTGTTTGGCTATGTTACCGCTTTGCTCAGCCCCTCTTATAGCGTTGCTAGTTGCAGGTGAAGATTGGAGATCGTTCCTTGTTGGAACTTGTTTATTGTTGGGATATCATAATATTATGTTGTTTTATCTTAATGCACCTATATACTTCGTAAAGGGTGGAAGGCTCGGCCTTATGCCTAGTGTTTTGTTCTACTCTTGTCGCCCTAGTTTCCGTCATATTGGTGTTATGTTCCCAAATTTTGCGTTCCATACATGGTTGGGTTATAATAGGAACCCCTTGATAGTTCGCCTTGAATAAAACTCCTCCAGCGATGCCCAACCTTGGTTTTACCATTTGCCACCAAGCCTCTTTTTCCCTTGGGTTTCCGGAGCCCAAGGGTCATCTTTATTAAACCCCCCTGGGCCAGTGCTCCTCTGAGTGTTGGTCCGAACTAGGCAGCCTACAGGGCCACCTCGGGGAAACTCGAGGGTTGGTTTTACTCGTAGCTTTACCTATCTGAGTGTGCCCTGAGAACGAGATATGTGCAGCTCCTATCGGGATTTTTCGGCACATTCGGGTGGTGTTGTTGGATTTGTTTTACCATTGTCGAGGATGTCTTGTAAGCGGGATGCCGAGTCTGATCGGATTGTCTTGGGAGAAGGAATATCCTTCGTTGACCGTGAGAGCTTGTGATGGGCTAAGTTGGCACTCCCCTGCAGGGTTTTGAACTTTCGAAAGCCGTGCCCACGGTTATGGGCAGATGGGAATTTGTTAATGTCCGGTTTTAGATAACATGAAACTTAACTCAACTAAAATGCATCAACCGCGTGTGTAACCGTGATGGTCTCTTCTCGGTGGAGTCTGGGAAGTGAACACGGTGTTGGAGTAATGTTTGACGTAGGTTGTTCTAGGATCACTTCTTGATCATAGTTGTTCGACCGTGCTTTTGCCTTCTCTTCTCGCTCTCAGTTGCGTATGTTAGCCACCATATATGCTAGTCGCTTGTTGCAGCTCCACATCATACCTTTACCTTACCTATAAGCTTAAATAGTCTTGATCGCGAGGGTGTGAGATTGCTGAGTCCCCGTGACTCACAGATTACTTCCAAAACCAGATGCAGGGACCGATGATACCGCTCCAGATGATATGACCGAGCTCAAGTGGGAGTTCGATGAAGACTCTCGTCGTTACTATGTGTCTTTCCCAGATGATCAGTAGTGGAGCCCAGTTGGGGCGATCGGGGACTTTGTCGCATTTGGGGGTTGATCTTTATTTTGGTTCCGTAGTCGGACCTTGAGTGTATTGGATGAATGTAATGACTTATTTATGTAATCGTGTGACGTGGCGAGTGTAAGCCAACTATGTACCTTTCCCCTTTATTAATTTACATGGGTTGTTGTGAAGATTACCTCATTTGCGACATTGCTTTCAATGCGGTTATGCCTCTAAGTCGTGCTTCGACATGTAGGAGATATAGCCGCATCGATGGCGTTACATGCACCCAGACCCGGTGCAACCCCGCCCCGACGACCGCTGGCGGCTTGGGCGACAAGCCGGCATCGGAGGCCCAACGCCGACTCGACCCTCTGATCCTACCCAGCCGACGCCCGACCGGAGGAGACTCGGCCCCCCGCGACGCGGTCACCGACCGACTGGGCCCACATGCCATCGATGACATCGACACACGTCACCGCCTTGACCGACTCACCCTCTCCCAAAGATGGAGGAGACCGGCCCCGTCGGACCGGCATGCTTTTGGCCATGCTTCCGGGGTGAGCCCTTTACTAAAGGGTTCACACTCCCCCGCGACACCCCCAAGTACAACGGCACCGTGAAGCCGGAGGACTGGCTCACCGACTACACCACCTCCATCGGCGTCGCCGGCGACAATTGCCGCCTCGCCGTGCGCTACGCGCCTCTCATGCTCCAGGGGTCGGCCCGCACCTGGTTGAACAGTCTGCCGGAGGGCAGCATCAACGTGTGGGTCGACTTCGAGCAAGCCTTCATGCGCAACTTCACCGGCATGTACAAGCGACCCGGCCGCCCAAGTCAGCTTGCCATGTGCGTGCAGGGGCTGGCGGAGACCGGCCATGAGTACCTCACATGCTGGACCGAGCTCCGGAATAGCTGCAAGGGCGTCCACGAAGTCCAAGCAATCCAATACTTTGTCAACGGGTGCCGGGATGGCATCCTCCTCAAGCACAAGCTCTTGCGCTCTGAGCCGGCCACCATGGCCGCGCTCATGGTGACGGCGGACAAATACGCCAACGCTGACTCCTCCATGAATATCCAGGTGGCGTTGGACGAAGCCGGCAAAGCTAAGCCCCCCCCTCCTGAAGCCGGCCGGCGAAGGCAGCCGACAACAGCACAACCAGCAGAACAAAAAGCGCAAGGCCGATCAGCCGACCCAGTGCTACGACAACCGGCTCGTCGCGGCTGCCGAGTAGGCGCCCGTGGCCGACCAGGCCGCCAAGCGCCGGTAGGCCGGAAAGACGACATGGCAACCCGCCATGAGTTCCAAAGAGATGCTCGATGCTCCCTGCAAGCACCATAGCGGCGCAAGGCCATCCACACACGCGCTACGGAAGTGCGCCATCACCAAGCGCATCATGAGGGGCGACGTCCGGCCTTCTCCGGCCCCGGCTCCGGGAGCGGGGCAGCTGCCTCCGCTTCCACCACCGCCACCAGCTGGCGGCGCGATGCGCGGCGACGCCTACCCGGCCCAGAATGCGACCTACGTCATCTTCACCAGCCTCGGCGACAACAAGCGCAACGAGCGCCTCCTTCGACAAGAGGTGAACACCGTCATCCCAGCCAAGACGGAATACATGCACTGGTCAGAGCGCCCGGTCACCTGGTCTCGGGATGACAACCTGGCCGTCATGCCGAACCCGGGTGGTTACGCCCACGTCCTCGACCCCATCATCGTCATGCCTCGGTGCACATGCAAGTTTTCCCGGGTTCTCACCGACGGCGGCAGCAGCATCAACATCCTCTACTGTGACACCATGACCAAGCTCGGCCTCGAGGCCAAGGACCTGGAGCCGACCCGGACGGTCCTCCACGGCATCGTTCCCGGCCTCTCGTGCTCCCCGATTGTCCGGATCTGGTTCGACGTCCTGTTCGGCGACATCAGCCACTTCCGACGCGAGCTGGTCAGGTTCGAGGTGGTGGACCTGTCCAGCGTGTAGCATGCGCTGCTGGGCCGACCCACGCTCGCCAAATTCATGTCGGATCCCCACTACGCCTACCTGAAGATAAATATGCGGGGTCCGAAGGGCCTCATCACCATCATCGGCGACTACCGCAAGTCCATAGAGTGCGCCCGAGACGGCGCCAAGCTGGCCGAGTCGCTGGTCGTAGCCGAGGAGCGGCGCCAGCTCGACCGGATCGTCGCCTTGGCCCAAGAAGCGTCGGCCGCCCCAGTCTCGGCCGAGGACCCGGCCGACGAGGCCTCATTCAAGCCCTCCAAGGAGATCAAGAAAGTGAAGCTGAGCCCGGAGGACCCCAGCTGCAGCAAGTACGTTGTCATGGGCACCCGCCTCGACAGCAAATAGGAAGGCGAGCTCATCGACTTCCTCCGTGAGAATCATGATATTTTCGCATGGACCCCAAAGGACATGTCGGGTATCCCGGGGAAGTACGTCGAGCACAAACTCCACGTCTGCAAGGACGCTAAGCCCATCCGTCAACCCCTGCGACGTTTTTCCGAAGAGAAGAGAGGGAACCGCTATTGCTCTATATCGCTGCACCCTCGCGGTCGGTCAGCACGGTGATGGTGGTCGAGCAACCAGAGAAGGACAAGGTCCAAGTCGTCCAGCGTCCCGTCTACTACCTGAGCAAGGTGCTCTCCGCCTCGAAGCAGAACTACTCGCACTACCAGAAGATGTGTTACGACATGTACTTCACCGCCAAGAAACTGAAGCAGTACTTCCAAGAGCACGTCGTTACCGTGGTCAGTACGGCCCCTCTCGGTGAAATCATCGGGTGTTGGGATGCCTCTGGCCGGGCCGGCCACACCATACTGTACGAGCCCCACACTACAATAAAGTCCCAAGCTTTGGCCGACGTCCTCGTCGACGGGTCCAAGACCCATTACCTGCTGCCGCCACCGGATTCGACGCACTGGCACATGCACTTCGACGGCTCGAAGATGTGACTCGGACTAGGGGCCGGCATCGTGTTGTCCTCTCCCAAGGGAGACCGGCTCAAGTATACACTGCAGATCCACTCCGCCGCCTCCAACGTCGCCGAATACGAAGCCCTTGTGCACGGCCTCCGGCTTGCCAAGGAACTCAGCATCCGGCGCATCCTATGCTATGGCGACTCGGATCTGGTGGTGCAGTAGTGCTCCGGTGAGTGGGATGCCCACGACTCCAACATGGCAAGCCACCATTTCCTCGTCCAGAAGCTGTCTGAATTCTTCGCGGGCTATGAGTTCCTCCACGTCCCGCGCGCGGAGAATGAGGCGGCCGACACGCTCGCCAAGATCGCCTCATCTCAGCAGTCAATTATGTTCGGCATCTCCCTCGAGCATCTACACAAGCCGTCCATCAAGCCATCTCCGGACTCCGAGTCTATCCACGTCCTAGCCGACCCGGCCGTGCCTCAACCCGGCCCAGGGGCTGCTCCACCCGACCTGACCGCGCCTCAACCCGGCCAGGGGACTGCTCCACCCGGCCCCGGGGACTGCTCCACCCAACCCGGCCATGCCTCAACCCGGCCCGGGGACTGTTGAACCCAGCTCGGGGACTCCCGAACCTGACTCGGGGGTTGCCGCCCCAGAACCCGAAATAGTGGCCTCTTCGCCATGATGACGGCACCATCCTGGGCCCTGCCCACCTCGGAGTTCCTGGAGAACGGGGTCCGCCCCATGGATGAGACCAAAGCTCGACAAGTGCAGCGTCGAGTGTCCTCCTACATCATCATCAACAACGAGCTTGCCAAGCGCAGCTCCTCCGGCGTATTCCAACGCTGCGTCGAGCAAGACAAGGGCATTGAGATCCTCCTCGACATACACCAGGGCGAGTGCGGGCACCACGCTGCCTCATGGTCCCTGGTGGCCAAGGCTTTCTGCCATGGTTTATACTGGCCCACGGCCCTCAAAGACATAGAGTCACTCGTCCTAAAGAGTGAGGGATGCCAGCGCTTCAGCAAGCGCAGCCACCATCCGGTGTCGGCACTCCGGACCACCCCGATCGCCTGGCCCATCGCGGTCTAGGGACTCAACATGGTGGGGCCCTTCAAGACCACTCGAGGCGGCATGACGCATTTGCTTGTGGCGGTGGACAAGTTCACCAAATGGATCGACGCAAGGCCAATCAAGAAGATGGACGGGCCAACGGCTGTTCGATTCGTCAACGACATCGCGGTGCGCTACGGCATGACAAACAACATCATCACAGACAACGGCACCAACTTCGCCAAGGGCGCGCTCGTGCAGTACTGCTCCGTCTCCAGCATCCACCTCGACCTGGCTTCTGTTCCACACCCGCAGTCCAACGGCCAGGTCGAGTGGGCCAATGGACTCATCCTATCTGGCATCAAGCCGCGACTCGTCGAGCTGCTCATCCGTTCGCCCGACAGCTGGCTCGACGAGTTGATGGCCGTCCTCTGGAGTCTCCGCACCACGCCAAACTGGTCGACCGGGTTCACCCCGTTCTTCCTCGTCTACAGAGCAGAAGCCATCATCCCGACCAACGTCAAGTTCGACTTGCCGCGCGTCACGATATACACAGAAGCCGAGGCAAAGGAAGCCCACGAAGACAGCCTCGACCTGCTCGAAGAAGCATCTTGTAACACCCACGATGCAGCTATATCTCCCACGTGTCAGAGCATGACTTAGAGGCATAACCGCATTGTAGGCATGTCGCAAGAGGGGTAATCTTTACACATCCCATGTACTGAATAAGAAAGAGGTCAAGAGTTGGCTTACAATCGCTACTTCACACAATACATAAATATAGCATTACATCAACCATAGATACAATCAAGGTCCGACTACGGAACCAAAATAAAAGAAGACTACCCCTAATGCAAAAGATCCCCGATCGCCCCGACTGGGCTCCACTACTGATCAACTGAAATGAAACAACACAATGAACACGATCTTCATCGAGCTCCTCCTTGAGCTCGGTTGCGTCACCTGCACGGTATCATCGGCACCTGCAACTGGTTTTGGAAGTAATCTGTGAGTCACGGGGACTCAGCAATCTCACACCCTCGCGATCAAGACTATTTAAGCTTATGGGTAGGTAAAAGGTATGAGGTGGAGCTGCAGCAAGCACTAGCATATATGGTGGCTAACTTACGCAAATGAGAGCGAGAAGAGAAGGCAAAGCACGGTCGTGAACTAGAAGTGATCAAGAAGTGATCCTGAAACTACTTACGTTCAAGCATAACTCCAACACCGTGTTCACTTCCCGGACCCCGCCGAGAAGAGACCATCACGGCTACACACACGGTTGATGCATTTTAATTAAGTTAAGTGTCAAGTTCTCTACAACCGGACATTAACAAATTCCCATCTGCCCATAACCGCGGGCACGGCTTTCGAAAGTTCAAAACCCTGCAGGGGTGTCCCAACTTAGCCCATCACAAGCTCTCACGGTCAACGAAGGATATTCCTTCTCCCAGGAAGACCCGATCAGACTCGGAATCCCGGTTACAAGACATTTCGACAATGGTAAAACAAGACCAGCAAAGCCGCCCGGATGTGCCGACAAATCCCGATAGGAGCTGCACATATCTCGTTCTCAGGGCACACCGGATGAGCCAGACGTGGTTGGCATAGACCCTGGTTGCCCAGGGGGCGCCGGACATCGCTCAGGTTGGACCAACACTTCAAGAAGCACTGGCCCGGGGGGGTTAAAATAAAGATGACCCTCGGGCTCCGGAAACCCAAGGGAAAAAGGCTAGGTTGTTAGTACAAATGTAAACCCAAGGTTGGGCCTTGCTGGAGGAGTTTTATTCAAGGCGAACTGTCAAGGGGTTCCCATTATAACCCAACTGCGTAAGGAACGCAAAATCAAGGAACATAACACCGGTTGACGGAAACTAGGGCGGCAAGAGTGGAACAAAACACCAGGCATAAGGCCGAGGCTTCCACCCTTTACCAAGTATATAGATGCATTAATTAAAGAAGAGATATTGTGATATCCCAACATATCCATGTTCCAACATGGAACAAACTCCAATCTTCACCTGCAACTAACAACGCTATAAGAGGGCTGAGCAAAGCGGTAACATAGCCAAACAACGGTTTGCTAGGTCAAGGTGGGTTAGAGACTTGACATGGAAATATGGGAGGCATGATATAGCAAGTGGTAGTTATCGCGGCACAGCAAAAGAGCGAGCAACTAGCAAGCAAAGATAGAAGTGATTTCGAGGGTATGGTCATCTTGCCTGAGATCCCGCAAGGAAGAAGAACGAGTCCATGAAGAAGACAAACGGATGAAGTCGGACGAATCCTCACAAACGCGACGTTATCGGAACTAACCCGAAGAAGCAACACCGGAAAGAAGCAAACAACATGGTAAACAACCATCACATAAACATGGCATGATGCGCAAACAATTATGATGCATGTCCGGTTTAAAGAGGCATGGCATGGCAAAGTGCACAAACAACCCTACAAATTAAGTGGAGCTCAATATGCAACTCCGTTGCATATTGATGAAACACCACGACAATTATTTATTTCTCTCTCGTTTATGTACTCAACAATATTAAATGTTGATCAACATGGCAAGAGGTGAAGCATAACAGAACTACCTATCTAGGCAAGTTTAAATGAGGCCGGAAACATCAAACAACGACTCCGGTAAATCCCCACATGCAAAATTTAGAGTTGGTACTGTTCTGCCCTAAACATAATTTTAGAGTTGTTAAACATGCTAGATGAGTGCACCATGTTAAACTAGGCATTTTCTACCCCATTTACATATAAAGTTTATTAAATTTGGAGCTGCGGTTATTTATTTATGAAATAAATCATTTTAACATGGCATTTATGCAAAATTAAACAAAAAACAAGTTTAAACATTTTAAACATGGATGAAAGAGGCATAATGTGAAACTAGATAAAAAAAACTAAGCATTTTACATATATAAAGTTTTTACATGTGATGCACGGTTGTTGAGTTATTAAATGCATGAAGTGCAAGGGTTTTTTTGTAAAACAGGCAGTCTCTGGTTAAATGGCAAAATTCGCAGCGCATGGAAAAAAATACATCGGCCAAATCTGACTAGGCCAAGTGTACAGGAGAGGGCTGGAGGGGCTGCTCACCCATGGGCCAAGGCCCGGTTGGTGGAGGAGTAGGCCGGGGCGGACTGGGCCGCGCGGGGACGTGGCTGACGACGCGAGACGAGCGGCAGGAGAGAAGCGGTCATTGCGGCTGTGCGACTGCAGCCTCCTCCTCTCGAACAGAAGCAGGAGCGGGACTTGGCGGCGTCAGGCGACGGGGATCTGGTCGAGGACGGCGTCGGCGGGGGCCGGCCGGAACAGGACTGGGACGACGGGATCTGACGGAGGGTCGGATCTGGAGCAAACGGTGGCAGCTTCAGGCGCTGGTGCGGGGAGAGCTCAGCGAGGCCATGGCGCGGGGGTGCTCCTGTCGGTAGAGTAAGGGAGAACAGAGAGAGATGAGAGAGGGGAAACGCAGGGAGGAAACAGAAGAAAGAGTTGGCATGACGGGGCAGCGCGGGGCCTCGCGAGAGAGGCAGCGGCGACAAGGCGAAGTAGAGGCAAGCCGACAGCTTGCATTGGGACGACGGCTCCATGGGGACGGGGACAAGGGCTCCTCCTCGTGGCTTCCAGCTGACAGAAACAGAGAGATATGCAAGGATATGAGAGAGGGAGAAACGGGAGGAGCACGGGAAGGAGAAGAAGGGGGGCGACGCTCATCTGGTTGGCTGCTGGGTGTGCCGGCGACGTGGCTGGCCAGACGGAGGCGGGGACGTGAGGCTCCTGGCGATCACCTTCTCGGGAGAGGATCGAGGAAGCTTTCAAGGTTGGGGATGAGGTCGAGCATGGGAGACCGGCGCTGGGTTGCTGTGGGAGCTCCTGGACAGGGGCTCGATCAGTGCGAGCAGGGGGCTCAAGTGAGGTAGGAGGAGAAGCGAAGAGCTTGGGCACTTCTCAGTTGGGAGGATTTGGATCAGGGAGGATCCCGAGGTGGGTGCGGGAGAGAGTGGCGGCGCGGCTAGGAGGATCCCTAGAAATTAGGGATTTGGTCTCGGTTTAGACTAGTATATATAGCGGGTAGGTCAGGCTAGGGGCTATCTCGTCCCTCCGATCAAAATCGGACGGTCAGGAAAAATAGGCTAGGGAGGCCAAATAAGAAAACGGTGATGTGTTGTATATGTTTGGGGATGATCCGGACACAACGGTGACGACTGCCCGGGTCGGGTCCGGGGAAGTTTCGGATGCGCACGTGAGGGGTCGGTGCACTATGCAAAGAGGGGTTTTCGGACCGTGCGATCGCATCGGACGGCTCCAGACGTGAAGAGGGGTAGGTGGATGGACTAGGTAGGTTGTGGCGAGGCTGAGAGGAGAGAAGAGAGAGAGAGGGCCCGGCAGCAGTTTCCAGAGACCGAAAACGTCCAACGTTAGACCGGCTGCGGTGCCGCTATAGTTATACTTTGGGGCGTCCAACGGACTCCGAATGCGATGAAACTTGGCAGGCAGCCTACCTACAACAAAACAACACCGCACGCCAACTTTCATCCCATTCCGAGAACATTTTCCGGCCACTTATAAAATAATATTTCGGACGTGCCGCGGGTGCATGCAACTGTGTCTGGGCTCAGAACGGACAACGGAAGGAACTGGGAGACCGGGACAGATGCACGTGTTGAAAACATGATGATGCAATGCACATGATGACATGGCAAGATGCAACACGAAAGCGAATGACATGGCAACGATGGCGAATAACTGGAAGACACCTGGCGCAACGGTCTCGGGGCGTCACAACACTCCACCACTACGAGAGGATCTCGTCCCGAGATCTAGGATGGCACCAGAGAGAAGCGGAAGAGGAAGAGAGGAGGTAAAACTAAGTTGCTTCTTTGACGAATGAGTGAAAACAAAGAACCTTGCGAGGTTGAACAAATTGAAAGAAAGAAAGCAACGGAGAAGAACGAAGTTGAAAAGCACTCCGTTAGGAAAAAGGAACAAGGAAGAACAAATCCAGGCAGCACTCCAGTTGAAAAGTGATGCAAGACTTGATAAGATGAAAATAACTTGAGAAGAGGACACAACACGCCGGTTAAATGGATAAGCAAAAGAAAGAAACATGATCTTGACAAAACAAGAAGATGGTTTGAAGAGAGCAACATCACAATGCGTCCGGGAGAAATGAAAGAATGGAATTAAAGGAACGGGGAAGAAAACAACATCTTCTACCTCCAATGAGCTTGCAAAGGCATCTTAAGGAGAAGGGTGGAATGGAGTTGTTGGAAAACCAACAATGAAAGGATAAGCTTGGTGTGGACTTATGGAAGACATCCCAAAACTATGAGGTGAAATTCCGCCACTAACGGAAACAATAGATTGGATTGATATGAACAAGGAGACGAGAAGCTATTTCGCCGGGAGGATAAATGAAGAGCTTGGGTCATTTATAAGCACCATAAATAGCAACAATCCTTAGGGAAAGCTTTAGGTGAAATATAACCCAAGATAATTCCAAAGAAGAGATTGATGGATTGAAAATACCTCATTCTTAACAACATGTGAATCATGACACATGAACTCAAGTTATCAAGAATGACATAATACCACCTCCAATGATACGGTAGAAAGAATTACACTTCGGAATGCGAGATGAAGAATGCTTGAGCTCCTCTGAAAAGAATCTTGATGAGCACTTCGAGAAGGAATTAAATCTTTGATGAACCATCATGTAGAGCCTCCCTGAAGAACTCCGGTAATAAAAGAATGATCAAACAAAATGAAGGATGAAAAGAATAAGATTGAAGCCTTGCAATGATTTAGATGGATCTTCGAGATGATATAATTGAGAGATCTTGGAACTCTGGGAAAAGAAAGACGAACAATTGAAACCGAGAATTTGATGAACCTCCGGAATAAAGAATTAATCATTTGGGTGAAACAAGAATAAGAATTATATTATTCTTATCCTTCACCAATTTAAATTGATGACAAGCAATGGATTGCATACCAATTATTCTTGTAGAAAGGATTGAAGAATGATATAGCGCGAACTTGAGAAGGTCTTCAATGATCCACCGGTCAGATTTGGGAAGAACGAATGAATTGATATGGTAAAGAAGGAAGAGAGATCTTGAACGAACCACCGTAAAAAATTGAAACTGAACGAAGAAAATATAAAGAAACACCGGGAAGAATTAGCAAATGAACGAAGGTGCTTGAGAGAATTTAGATACAAGTGAACGAAGAGGTCCCGAGCTGATTAGAGAAATTTGAATGATGCACCGGTAAGATTTAGAGAATGAGAGCTGAAAACTGAGAATGAATAAACCCGAAATGATGTCCTTCAGAGAATCAAACTGAAAAGACTCTTGAATTGCTCCGGATGGGTGAAAAGAATTCTCACAATCGACAACAATTATGAGAGGATGGCATCAAGCTAGAACCATGAATCTTTGAGAGAACGGATAAGATTGAGGAGAAATTCTTATTCGGTCTTCAAAATCTAAGAATGACGACGAGAAACACCACCATGAATTGTTGAGATACTCTGGGATGGTGAATAGAAAGGTTGAGCCAACGATGAAAAGAATTTGACAGATCTTGGAGAAAATACATAAGACTGATGATAATTCATTCTTACGTCAAAGTTCGAAAAGAATTTGAGGATAGCTCCGGGAAAATTAGAAGAGTCAGGTAAGATCCTGCGAAAACATCTGTGGGTTATGGCCCACTCAAGAGAAAAACACCGTTGAACGATTACTTGAAAAGGAGATTGCACCGGTTGAATTAAATGGCTTGAATAAGATAACAACCTCAAAAGAACTTGAACGAATTTAGAATGAACACTAGCATCTTCTGAGATATCTTCAGCACTCCGGAACAATTGAATAGCGAGAAATGAATGAATATGAGGAGCACCGGCATGAGAAGGTATTTGAAACGAGGAAAAAGGATATGATCAACAAAGCTTGAATTGGATCCACCGGATGAGAAAAGAGAACGAAGAATGATAACTTGTAGAACATCTTCAAGAGAATCGCCAGATAAGAACATTGGAGGAAAAGAACGGAGAGACTTCCCATCAATAAAAGGATACTCGATTAAGTGATTTGAGTCCTTGAAGAAAAAGGGGTGGGTGGGCGGGAAAACAAAGGCAACTTGGGGACAGATGAAACGAACAACATTGGGGAAAAAACCCGAGAGGTGATCTTGCGGATGTTGAAATGATCGGATCCACTTGAAGAGAAACACGCCGGTTCAGAAGGAATTGAGATGGCAAACTCGAAGATCAAGAAGGATTAGTATTCACATAGAAATATGAGAACACCACTTAGGAAAGGAATGGAATCAACATTTGACTTTGAAGCAACTCGAATACCAAAAATGAAAACAAAAACAAAGAGTTTGGCTTGCAAAATAAGCCGGAACAAACATATGATAGAGATTTCGTTCGAAGTTTTCATGGTGGGGCCCACACGGGCTCGATCGTACAGCACCATCATGTACAAGGCAGTGCACATGACATACGAAGCGTCCCCGAGTCAGCATAGCCAAGGGCTCTTTAAGACACAACGAGACCACTATAAAACCAACCGTGGATAGGCGGACCACTAGACATCGAACCCCAATCTCATATCATGCATCTGTCGAAAAGATATCCTAAGAACTACTTGAATTCCCTCTTATAAACTCCCGAAACTGTCCGGTTATGCAATCAGGTGTTGGGGATACAGGGGAAGCATAATATCTCACCCAAACTAGCAAATCCTACATCCAGTTGTATCCATCCTTCAACACATAACCAAGAAACCTTCGGAAATCATTTACCTCAACCTTCGAAAAGCATCCGTTATACGAGTTATCGCAATACTCCCGAACTCCCGCCCCAGTACTGGGTGGCGTCGAGGTTATCTCACCAACAACTACATAAAAGAGATTTTCGATGTCGGCGAAACTCAGGTATTCCAGAACTGCAACGGTAAAATTGTGACGACAACACCTCGAAGCTCAACTCCCCGGGACACTGCCACAACCCCTAAATGTCAGGAGGCACCAAGAACAATGTTCACGTCACAAAACCATCGGAACGATTCCAAGATACCCGGCGTGGATCTAAAAAAAATTTAGTGAATTTGAGAAGAGAAGAGTTCAAACTCTATGTCAGGAATGCCTCACCAGAGCGACGAAGGGACTGGGAAGTAAAAAGAATCCTACTCTCCGATAATATATAATCCTAATAAGACTCAAAACATCTTTTCTAGACTCAACAACGCCAGCGATTCGATCAAGCAGGGGGCTCCTAAAGTCGGGAGGGCTCTGATACCACTTGTAACACCCCACCATGCGGCTATATCTCCACATGTCGAGCACGACTTAGAGGCATAACCGCATGTAGCATGTCGCAAGAGGGGTAATCTTTACACATCCCATGTACTGAATAAGAAAGAGGTATAGAGTTGGCTTACAATCGCCACTTCACACAATACATAAATATAGCATTACATCAACCAGATACAATCAAGGTCCGACTACGGAACCAAATAAAGAAAGACAACCCCTAATGCAAAAGATCCCCAATCGCCCCGACTGGGCTCCACTACTGATCAACTAGAAACGAAACAACACAACGACACGATCTTCATCGAGCTCCTCCTTGAGCTCGGTTGCGTCACCTGCACGGTATCATCGGCACCTGCAAACTGGTTTGGGAAGTAATCTGTGAGTCCATGGGGACTCAGCAATCTCACACCCTCGCGATCAAGACTATTTAAGCTTATGGGTAGGAAAAGGTATGAGGTGGAGCTGCAGCAAGCACTAGCATATATGGTGGCTAACTTACGCAAATGAGAGCGAGAAGAGAAGCAAAGCACGGTCGTGAACTAGAAGTGATCAAGAAGTGATCCTGAAACTACTTACGTTCAAGCATAATCCAACACCGTGTTCACTTCCCGGACCCCGCCGAGAAGAGACCATCACGGCTACACACGCGGTTGATGCATTTTAATTAAGTTAAGTGTCAAGTTCTCTACAACCGGACATTAACAAATTCCCATCTGCCCATAACCGCGGGCACGGCTTTCGAAAGTTCAAAACCCTGCAGGGGTGTCCCAACTTAGCCCATCACAAGCTCTCACGGTCAACGAAGGATATTCCTTCTCCCAGGAAGACCCGATCAGACTCGGAATCCCGGTTACAAGACATTTCGACAATGGTAAAACAAGACCAGCAAAGCCGCCCGATGTGCCGACAAATCCCGATAGGAGCTGCACATATCTCGTTCTCAGGGCACACCGGATGAGCCAGACGTCGGGTTGGCATAGACCCTGGTTGCCCAGGGGGCGCCGGACATCGCTCAGGTTGGACCAACACTTAGAGAAGCACTGGCCCGGGGGTTAAAATAAAGATGACCCTCGGGCTCCGGAAACCCAAGGGAAAAAGGCTAGGTTGTTAGTGCAAATGTAAAAAACCAAGGTTTGGGCCTTGCTGGAGGAGTTTTATTCAAGGCGAACTGTTCAAGGGGTTCCATTATACCAACCCGCGTAAGGAACGCAAAATCAAAGGAAACATAACACCGGTATGACGGAAACTAGGGCGGCAAGAGTGGAACAAAACACCAGGCATAAGGCCCAGCCTTCCACCCTTTACCAAGTATATAGATGCATTAATTAAATAACAGATATTGTGATATCCCAACATATCCATGTTCCAACATGGAACAAACTTCATCTTCACATGCAACTAGCAATGCTATAAGAGGGGCTTCGCAAAGCGGTAACATAGCCAAACAAACGGTTTGCTAGGAAAGGTGGGTTAGAGGCTTGACATGGCAATATGGGAGGCATGATATAGCAAGTGGTAGGTATCGCGGCATAGCAATAGAGAAGAGCAACTAGCAAGCAAAGATAGAAGTGATTTCGAGGGTATGGTCATCTTGCCTGAGATCCCGCAAGGAAGAAGAACGAGTCCATGAAGAAGACAAACGGATGAAGTCGGAACGAATCCTCACAAACGCGACGTTATCGGAACTAACCCGAAGAAGCAACACCGGAAAGAAGCAAACAACATAGTAAACAACCATCACATAAAATGGCATGATGCACACAAGTATGATGCATGTCCGGTTTAAAGAGGCATGGCATGGCAAAGTGCACAAACAATCCTACAAATTAAGTGGAGCTCAATATGCAACTCCGTTGCATATTGACGAAACACCACATCAATTATTTAGTTCTCTCTCGTTTATGTACTCAACAATATTAAATGTTGATCAACATGGCAAGAGGTGAAGCATAACAGAACTACCTATCTAGGCAAGTTTAAATGAGGCCGGAAACATCAAACAACGACTCCGGTAAATCCCCACATGCAAAATTTAGAGTTGGTACTGTTCTGCCCTAAACATAATTTTAGAGTTGTTAAACATGCTAGATGAGTGCACCATGTTAAACTAGGCATTTTCTACCCCATTTACATATAAAGTTTATTAAATTTGGAGCTGCGGTTATTTATTTATGAAATAAATCATTTTAACATGGCATTTATGCAAAATTAAACAAAAAACAAGTTTAAACATTTTAAACATGGATGAAAGAGGCATAATGTGAAACTAGATTAAAAAAACTAAGCATTTTACATATATAAAGTTTTTACATGTGATGCACGGTTGTTGAGTTATTAAATGCATGAAGTGCAAGGGTTTTTTTGTAAAACAGGCAGTCTCTGGTTAAATGGCAAAATTCGCAGCGCATGGAAAAAAATACATCGGCCAAATCTGACTAGGCCAAGTGTACAGGAGAGGGCTGGAGGGGCTGCTCACCCATGGGCCAAGGCCCGGTTGGTGGAGGAGTAGGCCGGGGCGGACTGGGCCGCGGGGACGTGGCTGACGACGCGAGACGAGCGGAAGGAGAGAAGCGGTCATTGCGGCTGTGCGACTGCAGCCTCCTCCTCTCGAACAGAAGGAGCGGGACTTGGCGGCGTCAGGCGACGGGGATCTGGTCGAGGACGGCGTCGGCGGGGGCCGGCCGGAACAGGACTGGGACGACGGGATCTGACGGAGGGTCGGATCTGGAGCAAACGGTGGCAGCTTGAGGCGCTGGTGCGGGGAGAGCTCAGCGAGGCCATGGCGCGGGGGTGCTCCTGTCGGTAGAGTAAGGGAGAACAGAGAGAGATGAGAGAGGGGAAACGCAGGGAGGAAACAGAAGAAAGAGTTGGCATGACGGGGCAGCGCGGGGCCTCGCGAGAGAGGCGGCGGCGACAAGGCGAAGTAGAGGCAAGCCGACAGCTTGCATTGGGACGACGGCTCCATGGGGACGGGGACGAGGGCTCCTCCTCGTGGCTTCCAGCTGACAGAAACAGAGAGATATGCAAGGATATGAGAGAGGGAGAAACGGGAGGAGCACGGGAAGGAGAAGAAGGGGGGCGACGCTCATCTGGTTGGCTGCTGGGTGTGCCGGCGACGTGGCTGGCCAGACGGAGGCGGGGACGTGAGGCTCCTGGCGATCACCTTCTCGGGAGAGGATCGAGGAAGCTTTCAAGGTTGGGGATGAGGTCGAGCGCGGGAGGCCGGCGCTGGGTTGCTGTGGGAGCTCCTGGACAGGGGCTCGATCGGTGCGAGCAGGGGGCTCAAGTGAGGTAGGAGGAGAAGCGAAGAGCTTGGGCACTTCTCAAGTTGGGAGGATTTGGATCAGGGAGGATCCCGAGGTGGGTGCGGGAGAGAGTGGCGGCGCGGCTAGGAGGATCCCTAGAAATTAGGGATTTGGTCTCGGTTTAGACTAGTATATATAGCGGGTAGGTCAGGCTAGGGGCTATCTCGTCCCTCCGATCAAAATCGGACGGTCAGGAAAAATAGGCTAGGGAGGCCAAATAAGAAAACGGTGATGTGTTGTATATGTTTGGGGATGATCCGGACACAACGGTGACGACTGCCCGGGTCGGGTCCGGGGAAGTTTTGGATGCGCACGTGAGGGTGCGGTGGACTATGTAAAGAGGGGTTTTCGGACCGTGCGAGTGCATCGGACAGGCTCCGGACGCGAAGAGGGGTAGGTGGATGGACTAGGTAGGTTGTGGCGAGGCTGAGAGGAGAGAAGAGAGAGAGAGGGCCCGGCAGTAGTTTTCGAAGACCGGAAATGTCCGACGTTAGACCGGCAGCGGTGCCCCTATAGTTATACGTTGGGGCGTCCAATGGACTCCGAATGCGATGAAACTTGGCAGGCGGCCTACCTACAACAAAACAACACCGCACGCCAACTTTCATCCCATTCCGAGAACATTTTCCGGCCACTTATAAAATAATATTTCGGACGTGCCGCGGGCGCATGCAAGTGTGTCTGGGCTCAGAACGGACAACGGAAGGAACTGGGAGACTGGGACAGATGCAAGTTTTGAAAACACGATGATGCAATGCACATGATGACATGGCAAGATGCAACACTCTAGCGAATTACATGGCAACAACGACGAATAACTGGAAGACACCTGGCGCAACGGTCTCGGGGCGTCACACGTCTCCTAGCGCTCAGCCGCTCAGCCATCTACCAGCAAGGCCTGAGGCACTACCATAGCAAGAAGATCAAGCCCCTCGCTTTATCGGAGGGAGACCTCGTCCTACGACTCGTCCAAGAGCAGACCGGCCACCACAAGCTGTCCTCCCCATGGGAGGGCCCCTTCATCGTCAGCAAGGCCTTGTGCGATCGCAATGCGTACTACCTCATCGACGCCCGCAAGTCAAACAAATGCAAAGGGACACCACCGGCGAAGATAAAATCCGGCCATGGAATGCAGAGCTCCTACGCCTGTTTTATATTTAGCCGTATGCTCGTAAGCATCGTTGCCTTTTGTAATCATCTGAAAACTATGGGATCCCCGAACGACGCTCGGGGGCTGCCCTTTCCGACCAAGCTATTGTGTCTCCTACATTTGTGCATTACTTTCCTCTTAAACCAACCCGACCACTAGGTCGACTCGCTCGACCCGGGGGCTCGGGGGCTGGCCGGCTTGGCCACCCACCGTTTTCCTTAGCGGCTCCTGACGCGTTGGACCACCACAGCCTCTCACTTCGCCCCAAGCCACAAAACCGATTTCGGCTATTGGATGGCAAGCACTTGAGACCAAAGCACCAGCGCGCCATGAGAACTAAGTCAAGAACCGCCGGGTCGGCCAGCCCAGCCCCGCCACTTTAAAGTTGCTGCACGACCGGCTGCTCACCAACACGGCCTCACCGGATTGCCACCAGCCGGCCTAGTGGGTGTTTCGCTCGCGCTCAACATTTTGAAAGCCTAAGTATCGCACGCTCCTCCCAAAGGCCGAACCCCTTGTCACGGACCGGAGCCACGACCGTCAGACTCGCGGGGGTGGGGGTGGAACCCAAAGGGGGAAAAGTTGCGAGCAAACGGCTCCAAAGATGAAAAGCAAGAGCGCAGGCATCCATGAAGTTTCTGCATACCGCCGGGTCGCTCAACCCGGCCTTGCCGCTCTAAGTTGCCAAGCGACCGGCTGCTCGCCAACCCGGCCCCGCCGGATTGCCACCAGCCGACCCAATGGGTCTTTCGCTCACGCTCAACGTTGCAAAAGCCTAAGTACTGCACAATCTTCTCAAAAGGCCGAACCCCTTGTCATGGTCCGGAGCCTCGGCCGTCAGACTCGCGGGGGGAGAAGCCCAGGAGGGGAGAGTGCAGGAAAATGGCTCGAAAAAACGAAAAGCAAAAGCACAAACATTCACAAAGCTCATACATCATAAATTTAGAAACAGGCCCAAGGCTAGAGTTCATTACACCTAGTTAACCGCCAGTGGGTGGGTGGACCTGCTACCTAATAGAAATTTTTACTAAGTTAAAAATGAGGCATTCCCGTCGCCGGATCACGCAGCTCCCAGGTCCGCTGAGGTGTCAGTATCCTCCTCCCCGGTGTTCACATCGCGGTAGACGTCCGTCTCCTCAGAGCTGCCCTCCGGGTCGTCCAGAAGCAGGTCGTAGTCGTCAGCAGGCATGACTCCACCATCCTACGCCTGCTTCGGCTGGAACTCACCATGGAAGGCGAACCCGATGATGTAGCTGGCCCGGGCGGTGATCCGTCCGGCCTCCGCTTGCAGCTGGCTCTCCGAGCCGGCCCGTTGGCCCATCAACACATCCAGCGCCAGGTCCGGATGCCAAGACACCGCAAACCTGAGAGCCATCTCGGTGCCGGCACGGGCGGCAGAAACCCGCCACTCATGATGATGGTCCGGGCCCGCCTCCAACCATCGCGCCAGCCGCGTGAAACTGGTCGGCGTGACGGCACCTGGCCAGAGGGCCGCCGTCATCGTCATGCCGGCCTCAGAGAGCCGCCCCATCTGGTCGCTCAAGACTCACAGACGGGCCTCGGCGGTGGCCACGATCTCCGGGAAGGTCCAGGCTACCCGCGGGTCAGTCTCGGAGCCGACGATCCCCTGTGGGTCGCGCTGAAAGCGGACTGCCTCCTCCGCTAGCCGGTGCATCTCCGAGAAAGCCCCTGTCAAAAACAAAAGTGTTGGATTTTGGGTTTCGACAAAACCCTTGAGGTTCGAACACTAGGGTGCGCACGAAGATCTCTCCTCCCTCTAACTCACGCCCTCACCGCAATCTCAAGGCTTACCGCGTCGAACCCGCAGAACAAAGGGAGACAAGATTTATACTGGTTTGGGCCACCGATGTGGTGTAATAACCTACTCTAGTGTGGTGTGGCGGATTGCCTCCAGGGCTGAGGATGAATTGTTAAAAGGGGAGAACAACCTCCCGAGGAGAGGTGTTCTTGTGCTTTGTGAGTTGATGCAGTAGAGGATCGTCCTCCCGTTGATGTGCCAATCCTTTCCCCTCTTATGATGGTGGCTAGCCCTATATATAGAGGCCTGGGTCCTCTTCCCAAATATTAGGTGGGAAGGGATCCCACAACATCTAGTTTGAAGGGGGACAGCTAGTACAAGCTATCCTGACAAAAGATGGTCTTTGCCTGCCAAAGGCTCTGGTGGTGACGTCGTCCTAGGCTCCATGGTGACCTCCGTCCTGCCGTCCTGCTGGCCTTGGTCTCATTGCACCGATATGGAAACCTTTGCTTGACGCCTTGGGACTCTGCGCCTGCACCTGCTTTTTTAGCACCAAAGGGGAAACGAGGACACTACGCGCGCTGGCGCCCGCCTGGTGCACGCCTGGCCTTGGTCGTCATGGCTTGCGTCAGAGGAACCTTGCGAGGTGCCCCTTGCCTTTATCTCTCTACCTGTCGTGAGCCAGCTTGGTGAGGCCGCCCCCAAGGAGGTCTTGCGTCATCCGACTCGCGAGGCTTGGCCCCTCGCGAGGGTCTTGAGTGTTTGCTGGTGAAGATGGGCCGTACAGGGCCGCTGGTGGAGCCACGCCGTGGGCCACTGGTAGGCAAGTCTGGGGACCCCCGTTCCTAGGACACCGAAAGTATCCCCCGGGCCCAAGGCACGCTCGGGCTTGGCTTCGAGGCGAAGCCAAGGGGCAAGTGCCGAGCACCGCGGGCCCCAATAGCCTGCGGCCTCGTCTGACGTGTGGCGGTCGATTAGACGTGGGCGTCTCCATTTCCCCATGCAGCCTTGATATCCGCCTGGCTAGGCGGCCACCATGACTTAAACAGATATCCCCCATTGCCGGTGACGCGCCCCTCCAACTCTCCTGCCTTTTTCGAAACAATAACCTCCTCTTCCAATCTGTCCCGAGCTCAGCCCTCCTCGTTGCCATGGCGCCCTGACGAATGGAGAAGGAAAAGAAGAAGTCTCAGTCTTCAACCGGCTCACCCCCCGGCCGCTGAACCCGCCATTGGTCAGTCACTGGTGCTCAACCAGGAAGCCATGGACAAGGTTTGCCCTGCGCTCGCCGCTGACTCCAATGAATGGGGGAGGACAGCGGCCTGGTACGCGTCTCGCGCCTCCGTCGACACAATAGCCACCGAGGTTCCATTCTTCATCGACGCCTTGTGGGCCGGCTTGGTTCCTCCTTTCTTTGCCTTCCTCAACGCCGTGCTCTCCCACTATCAGATCCACATGCTGCACCTGGATCCCCAATTAGTCTCCCTTCTTGCCATCTTTGCTTTCGTCTGCGAGGCTATGGTGGGCATTCCCCCTTCCATGGCCCTACTGCGCCATTTTTTCTCGCTGCACCTGACCGATCCTCGACAACACTCTCGGGATGCCTGAGCTTCTAGGTCGTGGCTACGATGGCAGGCTCAGGGATTGACTTTGAGCTCCCACCATCTGCGAGCGGGTTTCGGACACGGTGGGTGTTTATTGGCATCGATGTGCTCAGCCCCCTGCTCTCGCCCCATTTGGCGCCCGCCGTTACCAGCTCTAACTGGGGCCATGAGAAGCTCGCGGACCCCCGCCTTGCCTTCGTCTGGCTTCGGTTGAAGAGGCTGAAAGATCTCGGTGTGACTGTGCCCATGGTGATGAAGGAGTTCCTTCGACTCTGCGCCGCTCCTCTCCAGCGCCATTCCCGGCCTATGTGGGCCCTGTCCAGTGCCCAGGATCGCATGAGGCTTCAGGAGGCGGGGCTTCCGCTTGAGGCACGAAGAACGATGCTCGAGGTCTTGACAGGAGGCCCCTCGCCAGCTGACATGCCGCGGGAGGGCTGTCTTCTGTACTGCTGCTCGAACAGGGTGGAGTTCGCGAGGCAGATGCCCCCCTTCGATTAATGGGGACTGCATCCAGTTGGCCTTGAAGGGCCCCGCGATAACCTTGTCTCCGTGGTTCCCCTCCCTGCCGCCAGCGCCGAGCTTGCCCCAAGAGTGGATGCAGGGGCACAAGCTTCGTTGGAGGCTGGAGGCTGGAGGCATGGGCGCTGAGGCGTCAGCACTGCTCGAGGCTCCCGAGGTTCCATCCCTGGGAGCCTGTGACTCTTTCCTTGGGCGACGGCTGAGGGGGCGACGCAATCCACTGCTCCTGAGGCCGAAGCTTCCGAGGTCTCAGCAGGTCATCATGAGGCGGTGCCCGAGGGCTCTCCTAAGCCCAGCACTCCCGAGGTCTCCTCCTCGGGAGCCTCACCAACCGCTCCCCGCACTAGCTGCCACGTCCAATGCTTCGGTCGGCTCCGTCTGGACTTCGAGGCACTCCGCAAGAGGAAAGGTTCCCCCAGCTGCAGCAGTAATGCGTTCCGACTGTCGAAGCATAGGAAGTATATCGCCATAGATGAGTGAGTACCTTATCTTGGTGATTTCCCGAGTGCTGCTTCCCTTCCTGACAGTGGCTCTTCAGGGTCCCTTCTGCTAAGGTCGCGAAGTCTCCGAGGAAGCAACCTCCTCCTGCATCGAATGGCTTGCTGGCCTTGAGCGCCCCAAGCCATCATGCCGCACCCGGCGCGAGGTCGACTGGGGAGGCAAACACGTCAGCTTGGCGCCTTGAGCCCGTGCCTTCGCCGTCTCTCCTTCGTGGCCTCGCCTACAGCGTGGCAAGTGTGCAACGGGCTCCTCCTCTGGTTATGGACGGTCGCTAGATGACTTTGATCCTGGCTTCTTCTTCGAGCAGCGGGCCTCAAGCCATCCGGGCCCCTGCTGAAGCCCGGACGGTGATCCGGGAGGCAACAGCCCCCAGCCCCCTACTGGAGGGGGGCGAGCCGCTTCGGATCCCGTTGGCCACCCCCGCTGTGGGGGACGGGCCCGGTTACGCGCTTAAGCTTGCGCATGGGTGGAGGTCGTCCGCCACAAAATCTTTCAGGAGGCAATGGGTGCGATGAGCCGACTCGGCGGAGAACTCATGGATGTCGACGCTCGCCTTGAAGCCGAAGGCCTCCGACTAGTGGAGGAGTGGCATTGCCTGAAGGTGGCTATCAACCTCGGGTGCCTCCAGCGCAAGCATGCCAATGTGAAGGCCGAGGCATACCTAGCAACCTCGCGAGAGGCCAGTGCCCGGGCCTTGGAGGAGGCCAGGGAGGCAGACAACTGGCGCGCGGCCGCCGAGGAGCACAGGCGGGAGCTCTAGGCTTTGAACGCCTCCCTGGAGCAGCAGGTGGAGGCGCGCAGAGTTGCCCTGGCATCGATGAAGGGCGCCCCGTCCGATGAGGAGGAGATCTTGAGGCGCGAGGAAGCGCTGCTGCTGGAGGCCATGGAGCGCAGCCTTGAGCTTGAGCGGTTGGAGACGAGGGAGCGCCATGTCGCCCACGCAGAGGATGTTGTCGGCGCATGCGAGGCCAGGGCCCAGGAGGAGGTCGACCGGCGGGTGGCCGAGGCTCGCGTGAATCTTGCAGGACGGTACGACCAGAAGCTGAAGCTCGTGGAAGCCGAAGGTGTGGGCAGGACCATTGCCCTCAAGTCAGGGCTGGCTGAGGCGGAACAGTGCGAGAAAGCTACCACAGCTGCCCTGATCTCGGTGCAGGACGAGCTGGCGTCCGCCCGTGCCGAGCTGCTCTCTCTTCAACAGCGAGTTGTCAGCGTCGAGTCCTTTGCGCAGCAGAGCAGGGAGGAGGCACTTTGCTGGTAGACGCTGCTGCGTGAGCATGCTCCCATGCTTCGGGACCTCAGGACAAAGGCCAACCCGGCGCTTGGCACCATCTGCAATGAGCACGCCCCTCATCCCCACGCCGAGGAATACGCCAGCCATCTTCGCTTCTTCACTGATGTGGTGACGCGCCTGGAGAGTCGTGCTGTGAGGGCTCACGAGCTCATGGACGAAAAGAGTCGGGGCCTTCTCGGGCGCGCATTCTCCCGCGTCTTCAGCTATCTCCTGAACACCAATTCTGACTTTGATTTTGACGCCGCCAATGCCCCAGTGCCCATGGTCGTCCGGGGCAACCTTGCACACTGGTTGGACGACAATGTGGACGCTCTGGTTAGGGCCTTTGGTTCTGATGACGACACGGTGGTGGTCGCGGCGGATGAGGGCGAGGTGGTTGATGGCGGCGTGGCTGATGGCGGTGTGGCTGATGGCGGTGCGGCCGATGGAGGTGGAGACAGCGACAGCGACGGTGCCAGCAGCCTGTCCGGGAGTGATTCGGGGGACGAGGCGAGCGATATGTCCGGCTGAGCCTTCGCTCCTGTATTTTGAACCTGCACGCAAAAGCTTGGGTATGGCCCCTCACGATGTAAAAGCATTTTGAAGAGGGGGTGCCCCTCATGTAAATAGACTGTGACTCCATTCCTTAGGCTTGCCTTAAAGCGCGCCTTTGGGTGCTCACAACTCCTCTTGCGGGCTTGATGACGTAACTTGCTTTGCTTTAGCCGGGCTTCCAACTGGTTCGGCGGTTGTGGACGTGCATTCCTTCTGAGAGGAGCCCCTCACGAGCTCGCGAGGTTTTGGTTTCCTGAGAGGTCCGCCGGTCCGCCCGAGAGGGCCTCGCGAGGAGCGAGCGCCAGTAATGGCAAGGCGCGCGTGTAGTGCGTGTGCTCCTCTGCCAACCCCTGCTGGCGAGGTTTTTGAAAGGGGGGAAGATAGCGGTCGTAAATCTCAAACAAAACACGAATCCAGAAACTCACGAAATCAACGCGAACAAGAAAGGATGCCCCCCGCGATTGCTAATGAAAATGCAACTTCAAATTCAAGATCAAAAGCTGCAAGTCTGAGCTACAGAAAAGAGGTTGAAAGCAAATGGCCGCGTCCAGCACTTAGCTAGTCTTCTTGTCTTCGAGTCTTCTCACCAGCGCGGAGCTAAGTGCTTTCACAGGCCATGAGCATAGTCATTGGGGGACAGTGTTGATGGCCAGCACAAACCATGGTGCTTCCACTAGGATGTGGGCGGGAGCCCCCGAGGCCTGAGGGCGGCACTCCAAAGACTACGGGGCGTGTACAGCCCCACTCATTATTACGTGAGAGTGTCATGAGCGGAGACCTTCACAGGCGTGAGCCTTGCTTCATATCGCCAGGTGAGGGCCCCGCCTTGCGCCGCCCTAGACAACCGTTGGGGCGTCCGGAAACCAGGACGATGCCAAGGGGCAAAGGGGACGCTAGCGGCGCCCTCGGCGACCACAGGCCCTCTACCGAGGGGAAGTCTCGCTAGTGCCTCCCTGGCAGAGGACCTACCTCCGGGCGATGCCTTGCTCCACACGATGCAGGGAGGGGCCTTGCTCCCAGCCGCTCCCCCGCAGCCCCCAATGCGCCTCTCCAGGTGGAAGGGGGCCGCCGCGCTGGGGCCGTCGTCAACTGCTGCGACCTGATTCACTTGCGACCCATGGTTAGCGTAAGCCTGCTCTTGAGAGATCAGTGGTATCATGTAGCTGTTGTCGCCGGTGTGGTCGGCGAGGCTCCCGGGTGGCTCCTGGAAGGCTTCAGCTTCCAGTGTCTCCTCTTCCCAGCCCGGCTCAAGGAATGAACCGGGGTCATCTTCCGGTGCATACTCCTGGTTCATCAAGCAGGGCACATAGGCCTCCGGGGTGGCCCACGCTCCACGCCGCTTGGCTCGACGTGCCAAGATGGTAGGGAGGCATCCCGCCAGAACCATGGGTGGTGATGCCTGCGCCCATTGGGGGAGGCACATGTGTGGTTGGCTGCCCGACGCCGCTGGTTGCGCTGATGCCGAAGAAACCTCCTGGCGCGCCCGGGGGCGCGCGGGCACGACAAGGCCCATCGTGCATTCCGGCCGCAGCCTGGGGGGTAAGCAAGGAGCAGAAGGGCAGCGCACCCCTGGATGCGGCGTCCAACAGCTCGGCAACATGCTCCAGCAATGCATCCCAACCGCTCTCCGCGCCACTGTGAGCACGGCCCTCATGTTTGCTTGTCCCCGTCTGGAGTGCGGCACTGTCACCGCAGCGTAGCTTGAGGCCCTTGCGGCAGCCCGTGCGCACCGCAGGGTAAGGGCGGGAGGCGTCGGACCACGCCGCCCATGCCTCGTGGCGTTCGGCGATGCGTGTGCCACCTAGAGCGCAGAGTTGAGGTCTTCTTGGGCGGACGATGCTGCCTGGGCTGGCCAGGCTGCCCAGTGATCGGCGTCAGCCCTCAGGTCGCCACACATCAGCGCTGCAGAGTGTTGGCGGGTCTGCCGGTGGAAGAGAGGGTTCTGCGCACCCCTACCTGGCGCGCCAAATGTTGGATTTCGGGTTCCAGCAAAACCCTTGTGGTTCGAACACTGGGGTGCGCACGAAGATCTCTCCTCCCTCTGACTCACGCCCTCATCGCAATCTCAAGGCTTAGCGCGTCGATCCCGTAGAACAAAGGGATAAAAGATTTATACTGGTTCTGGCCACCGATGTGGTGTAATACCCTACTCAAGTGTGGTGTGGTGGATTGCCTCTGGGGCTGAGGATGAACAGTTACAAGGGAAGAACAACCTCCTGAGGAGAGGTGTTCTTGTGCTTGGTGAGTTGATGCGGTAGAGGATCGTCCTTCCCTTGATGTGCCGATCCTTTCCCCTCTTATGATGGTGGATAGCCCTATATATAGAGGCCCGGGTCCTCTTCCCAAATATTAGGTGGGAAGGGATCCCACAATGGCTAGTTTGCAGGGGGACAACTAGTACAAGCTATCCTGACAAAAGATGGTCTTGGCCTGCCAAAGGCTCTGGTGGTGACGCCGTCCAGGGCTCCACGGTGACCTCCGTCCTGCCGTCCTGCTGTCCTTGGTCTCGCTGCACCGATATGGAAACCTTTTCTTGACGCCTCGGGACTCCGCGCCTGTGCCTGCTTCTTTAGCACCAAAGGGGAAACAAGGACACTGCACGCTCGCGCCCGCCTGGTGCCCGCCTTGCCTTGGTCGTCATGGCTTGCATCACAGGAACCTCGTGAGGTGCCCCTTGCCTTGATCTCTCCGTCCTTTGCAAGTCAGCCTGGTGAGGCCGCCCCCGAGGAGGTCTTGCATCGTCCGCCTCACGAGGCTTCGCCCCTCGCGAGGATCTTGAGTGTTTGCTGGTGAAGATGGGCCGTAAAGGGCCGCTGGTGGATCCACGCCGTGGGCCGCAGGCAAGCAAGTCTGGGGACCCCCGTTCCCAGGACGCCGACAAAAAGCAAGTCAGAAGAAAATTCACCAAAAACAAGAAGCCGGAGTCCCAACCCGGCAACAACAAAACCAAAGGAAAGCACTTACTGGAGAAGGACTCTTCCAGGTGTTGTGCTTCGAGCAACGTACCGTGCCGCTCCTGAGCAATGGTGCGGTCACGCTCTTTGAGCGTCTTCTCCAGACCGGCAGCCTTGGCAAGGGCCGCCTTCAGCTCGGCGTTCTTGTCTTCGGCCACCTTCACGGCCTCCTCGCGGCACCGGGTCTCCTCTTGTCGGGTCTGCTCTGCCGTGGCCACCAGCGCCTTCAGGCGCTCCACCTCGGCCTGGAGCTGCCCCTTATCATCGGCCAGCTTGCCGTGTTGCTGGTCCGCCTCGGCAAGGGCCTACTACGCCTCCACAACCTTGGCAGCCTCCACCGCTCCACCTCGGCCTCAAGATGGCCCTTGTCGCCCGCCAGCTACTCCTGCAGCTGGCTGGCGTCGTCGAGCGCCCGCCGGGCTCCTGTCGCCTCCGCCCTCGCTCTCTCCACCTCGGCTCCAAGCCGACCGGCGTTAGCAACGAGCCAGTCGTAGTGGATGCCGGCCCGAATCAGCTGGGTCCTCCAAGACAGCACCTCGGCTGTAGAAGACAGACTCAGAACCAAAGTACTACTTTAAGATTCGACCCAACTGCTACGCAGTTGGCCCGAATCTCGGGGGCTACACCCAATGGGTGCGCTAGCACGCCCCCACTAAAAAGAGCATGCAAGAAAAGTGTCTGCCATGGCGCGGAGCTCCTCCTCCTTGGCAGCGAGCCTTTCCTTGAGACGCCGGTGCGTCTCAAGGAGCCGGTTGAAGATGCCGACCCGGTAGGCGTCCAGTTACTACAGAAAGCAACGATCAATACAAGACAGCAAGATAAGATTCGACCCAACTGATACGCAATTGGCCTGAATCTCGGGGGCTACACCTAGTGGGTGCGCTGGCGCGCCCCCACAAAGAAGAAGCAATGAAAAACGAAAAGGCAAAAGACAATGGAAAACATACGAACATGGCGTGCTCCAGCTCATGCGTCGCCTCGACCTCGGCCTGGGCGAAGGCCTGGATCCGGTCAGCCCACCCTCGTAGGCGCCTGGTCACGGCGGCCATCGCCGCCTCCTCCTGGGTTGGAGGCCCAAAGAAGACCTCGCCGGTCCCGCTCCGCGTCGGCTACGACCCGACGACCTGGCGACCCCCGGGCCTGAGTACCAGGGTGTGCTCCCCGCTAGCCGCCTCCCCTGAGGCCGGTGCCCCCTCCGGCGCCCTCTTCGGCATCGACGCTAGCTCGGTGGGCCGAGTGGCTTGTGGCCCCACCACTGGCGGCGCCTCACTCGTCGGCGTCCGAGCCGCCCCCGCCAGCTCCGTCCACGGCGCCTCCCCAAGACAGCGTCACCGCTGCCTCCGTCGGCCCCCGCCCGCTCGGCCACATCGCTCCGCGGCGGGGTGTCGTCCCCAACGACCACGACCTCCTAGTCGAGGTCCATCGCGTCCACACGGACGCCCTGGCCATGCTCCCCCTCCGACGACGGCACGAAGACCGTCACCGCCACAAGCGTCCTATCCGGCATCTCCGGCCATGCCGGCTCCTCGCCGGCTCGCGCCCATATCGCTGCGGCGCTAACCCAGGCCTGGGTCGACGCCGCCTCCAGCTCCGCCTTGGCCCGGTTCCGGTCCCGCCAGGCCAGGCCTTCGGCGTCAGCCGGATCCAGAGCAAGGTCCAGATCCGCCCGCTCCTCCTCCTCCTCGTCCCAATCGACGGTACTGGAACGGCTCCTCCGGAACGCGGCGCCCTCGATGGACGCGGCATCCGCCGCCACCAGCCCCAGCAAGATCGGTGACCTGAAAGGCAAGACAAACTAAATACAGGCCAAGCAGAGCCGCTCGGCAACTCGGTTCAAGCCGAAAAAGGAAATCACCCTGGCAGCACCGGAACGACGGGCCACGCCGCCCTCTCCTGCGGCGTGGCGCGCCTCCTCTTGGCGGGCGGCTTCGCCACCCCGGCCGGGTCCATCGCGCACTTCACGGTCGGGGCCTGCGGCGCGATGCTGTCCTTTCCGTGCAGCTGCCTCACCGCCGGCGCCCCCTAAGACGACCCGGCTCCGGCCACGCCGCCGTCTCCTCCACCCGGCACCGCTACATCAATGGCTCGCGTCATCCCCTCAAGACCGTCCCGCGCCCGGCGACTCAAGAAATAAACACAAGACTTACCGGCTCGGTGCCCTACGCCCGCGTTGGCGGTTGCCTCCTCCTCTCCACCGTGGGCCTCGGGCTCCTCCGAGACGACGCGCACCACCTGCGCCCGCGCTCGGTCGTAAGGATGTTGAATGGAGTTCAGAAGCACCTCCCACGTCGCGTCGGGGTGGACAAGAAGACAAGCAGCAGGACTCACCGACGGTGCCGGGTTCGCGTGGATGTACAGGGCTTTCCCGGACTCCCAGTCACCCTAAAGGTTGGCCTTCGAGATGTCATTGACCCAGCGTGCAACCTGGTCCGCACCCAGCCACGTGTTCGCCATGCGGTTGGGGTCCTAGAGGTTGGTCATCTGACCGATGAGGTGGCTGTGCTGCTGTAGCGGCAGCACCCGGTGGACGATGAAGGCGGTGATGAGGTCGGTGCCGGTGAGCCCCTCCCGCTCCTTCATCACCAACACCCGCTCGGGTTGAGCACCTCCTGCGACGGACGCTTGGGGTAGTACCCCCAATTCTGCTTCTCCCACGGCGGCGAGTTGACGAAGGGCGGCAAGTTGATGTAGTCTGCACCGAGGTTGCGAATGTAGAAGAAAGAATTCTGCCACTTCTTGGCAGAATCCTCCAGCGGCATCTTCGGGCAGTCAGCGCCCGACCACATGGAGATGACGGCGGCCCCGCACTCGGATATCTCTCCGGACCTCTGCTCACGTTTCTTCAGGGAGAAGAAACGCACCCAGAGGTCAATCGAAGGCTCGACCCCTAGGTACCCCTCGCAGAGGGTGACGAAGCCCGACAGCTGCACGATGGCGTCGACGCCCAGATGATGACGCTGGAGCCCGAAAATCTCTAGGAAGTCGCGGAAGAAGCCACTCGCGGGCAGGCCAAACCGGCGCTTGAAATGCGGGAAGAAGACGACGCGCTCCGTGCCCTCGGGCGGCGGCTTCCGCTCGCCCTGCGGGAGGCGCGCTGCGACCTCCGTATTCCCCGGCAGGCGCCTGGTGGTGCGGAGATAGGCGATGTCATCGAGGGTGACGGTCGAGCCCATCCACGAGCCCGACGGCAGCGCCATCGACAAAGATGCGAGAGAAAGAAGAAGAAGGTGGCTAGAAAGCTCTGCTCAAAGCAACGGGAGTCGTGGTGCGCGGCGGTCGCAAGAAGAAGAGGAAGGAAGACGAAGGCAGGGGCGCGAGCGAGAATGATTTCCGCCGCCCCCTCGTCGCCTCAATTTATAAGCCACGGTTCAAAACGTGGGGGAGTGGGATCGTTTGTGCTCGCCTTTCCCACTTCCTCGTGATAACTGCGCACGTACGCGCGCAATAACTGCCTCGAGAATGGCAACCGACTCGCGGACGTCGCAATAAATCCGCACGCGTGGGCCGAGGGCGCCCAGCCGCGGGCCCCAGCGCATCGCCCCGTCCCGTCGCGCGCGTGGCCTGTCAGGCCCCTCCGTCTCCCAACGCCACATGGCGCCCGCGCGAAGCCCAAAAGATTGCCTTAGAGATTCGGTGAACTCCTCGGTTTCCTGCCGCTGCCAGGATGCCGTGATCCGGCTTCTGGAAGCAGGCACATAGTGGGTGTTGCCGGGCCCAGAGGTCTCAAAAATTGCCTCCTTCAAAGGGGGAAACTGCGAAGGCCCTCGCATCCGAAGACGGCAGTCCTTCACAGCTTTGGCAACTACTATCAGGGGGATGAACCCCAGGCAAGCAACGAAACCTGGATCCTTTTCAAAAACGACAGGGCCAGCATCGCCCCTCAAGCCGGCTCGCACTTGGCCGGGTCGCTCGACCCGGCCTAATCCTCAACTTGGCCCCAATAACCAGCTCAAGATAGCCGAGCCCGGCATACCAAGACTTCTCCGACAAGCCAGCTCCTCCCTTGGCGCATTCTCCAACCCAGCCGAGGGTCAGCTCCTATCCCATCCCAGCCGTATGATGGGACGAGTCTCCACCAACTAATGACCGAAGCCATAGTACCACGCCCATGCCTCTGGTCAACCGGGCGAGGTAACAGTGCCCCCACCTACCCGCTGACCAGGGCCGGCATGGCAACAGTGCACCAATCGTCATCGATGACGCCAGCAAGCAGTGACCTGACGGAGCGCCACTATAGCCGACTCAACCCGGCCATTCCCTGGCGATCGAGAAGACGGCCAACAGTGCCCCCGTACCCAGCGGGTCCCAAGCCCGGGGAACCCAGCGAGGCCCGGTACCCGGCGGGTCCCAGAACCGGGTTCCTGGACAATGACGACCCGGCCCTACGGCCTTGTAACATTACCATTGTACCCCCAGGGGGTTGACCTATAAACCCCCCCAGGAGCCCTCATGCATACGGGCAGATCATCTCTTTCCACTCGCACAGGCGATCACTCACACACCTAGCTAGCAACACCTAACGACAGGGAGCTGCCTAATCCTTGGCCAGCCTTCCTTCTTCCTCCATACAGCTCTAGAAGCAACCCTATACTATTACATATAAACCGCACTCGGCAGTACTAGGTGTGTTATCTCTCCGGAGAGCCCCGAACCTGGGTATGTCTTGCGCCCCACGCTTGCTCATGCCGACCTCGCCTCTGGAGCCCACCAGTGCCCTCGAGCCTCCTCCTGTCTTTAGCCATCCCTTGGCATCTGCCGTGCGCCCACCACGAGAGTAATTGATTTTAGAAAATTATACAAAGTAACTAGAAAAGATCATTAACCTCTGCCTTTTATTGATCAAATGCTTGAGAGATTATCTAAGCACACACATTTTTTCTTCCTTGATGGATATTCTGGTTTTTCACAAATACCTGTTTCTCAACCTGATCAAGAAAACACCACTTTTACTTGTCCCTTTGGAACCTATGCGTATAGACGTATGCCCTTCGGTTTATGTAATGCACCTGCTACCTTTCAAAGATGTATGACTGTTATATTCTCTGACTGTTGTGAAAAGATTGTTGAGGTTTTCATGGACGACTTCTTTGTTTATGGGAAGTCTTTTGATGATTGTTTTAGCAATCTTGATTGAGTTTTGCAGAGATGTGAACAAGCAAATCTTGTCTTAAATTGGGAGAAGTATCACTTTACAGTCAATGATGGCATTGTCTTGGGTCATAAAATTTCTGAAAGAGGTATTGAAGTGGACAAAGCTAAGGTTGATGTAATTGAGAAAATGCCATGCCCTAAAAATATAAAAGGTTTTCATAGTTTCTTAGTTCATGCTGGTTTCTATAGGAAATTTATCAAAGACTTTTCTAAAATTTCTAGGCCTCTTACGAATCTTTTGCAAAAAGATATTCCTTTTGTTTTTGATGATGATTGTTTAGAAGCCTTTGAAACATTCAAGAAAGCCTTAATTTCTGCACCTATTGTTCAACCACCTGATTGGAACTTGCCTTTTGAAATTATGTGTGATGCTTGTGATTATGTTGTTGGTGTTGTTCTAGGACAAAGAGTTGATAAGAATATGAATGTTATTCATTATGCTGGCAAAACTCTAGACACTGCTCAATGAAACTATGCTATTACTGAAAAATAATTCTTAGCAGTGGTGTTTGTTTGTGATAAATTTGGACTTTATATTGTTGATTCCAAAGTAATTGTTCACACGGAGCATGCTGCTATTAAATATCTTATGGAAAATAAAGATGCTAAACCTAGACTTATTCGATGGGTTCTCTTGTTACAAGAATTTGATTTACATATCATTGATAGAAAAGGAGTTGAGAACCACGTAGCTGATAATTTATCTAGGCTTGAAAATGTGCCTGATGATCCACTACCTATTGATGATAGTTTTCCTGATGAGCAGTTAGCTGCAATAAATGTTGCTCATAGTACTCCTTGGTATGCTGGCTGTGCTAATTACATTGTTGCTAAATATTTACCACCTAGCTTTACATACCAACAAAAGAAAAAAATTCTTCTATGATTTAAGACATTACTTTTGGGAAGAGACACGTCTTTATAAAGGAGTAGATGGTATTATTAGACGTTCTGAACCTAAGGATGAACATGGACAAATCCTACGAAAATGTCACTCCAAAGCTTATGGAGGGCATCATGCTGAAGATAGAACTGCTCACAAGGTATTGCAATCTGGATTTTATTGGCCTAGTCTCTTCAAGGATGCCCGTTAGTTTGTCTTATCTTGTGATGAACGTCAAAGAATAGGTAATATCGGTAACTGTCAAGAAATGCCTATGAACTATTCACTTGTTGTTGAACCATTTGATGTTTAGGGATTTGATTACATGGGAACTTTTCCTTCCTCTAATGGTTATACACATATTTTGGTTGTTGTCGATTATGTTACTAAATGGGTAGAAGATATTCCAACCAGTAGTGCTGATTACAACACCTCTATTAAAATGCTTAAGGAAGTTATTTTCCCAAGGTTTGGAGTCCCTAGATATTTAATGACTGATGGTGGTTCACACTTTATTCATGGTTCTTTCCGTAAAATGCTTGCCAAGTATGATGTTAACCATAGAATTGCATCACCTTATCATCCTCAGTCTAGTGGTCAAGTTGAACTTAGCAATAGATAAATAAAATTAATTTTGCAAAAGACTGTCAATAGGTCCAGGAAGAATTGCTCTAATAAATTATATGATGCACTTTGGGCTTATAGAACAGCATATAAAAATCCCATGGGTATGTCTCCTTATAAAATGGTTACGGAAAAGCTTGTCATTTGCCTCTTGATTTAGAACATAAAGCATATTGGGCCTTCAAAGAACACAATTATGATTTCAAACTTTCTGGTGAAAAGAGGTTATTTGATATTAGCTCATTAGATGAATGGAGAACCCAAGCTTATGAAAATTCAAAATTATTCAAAGAAAAAGTTAAAAGATCGCATGACAAAAGAATCCAAAAGCGTGAGTTTAAAGTCGGAGAATATGTTCTTTTGTACAACTCTTGTTTTAGATTCTTTGTAGGAAAACTCCTCTCAAAATGGGAAGGCCCCTACGTTATCGAGGAGGTTTATCGGTCTGGAGCCATCAAAATAAATAATGCTAAAGGTACTAACCCGAAGGTTGTTAATGGGAAACGAATAAAACATTATATCTCAGGTACGCCCATTAATGTTGAAAGTAATATTATCCAAACTTTGACACTGGAAGAACACATAAAAGAGTCCTTCCAGAACACTTCAGAATCATGAAAATAAGGAGGTACGTGATACGGCGAGTAAACGGACTCCGAAAAATCCGTAAAAATATTTTTTGTCAGCTTTGGAATATTTAGAAAAATAGGAAAATAAGAAACTTCCAGGAAGCATACCCTGGTGGGCACAAGACACCAGGGTGTGCCAGGCTTGCCTGGGGCGCCCAGGTGGGTTGGGCCCACCTGGGACACCTTCTCAACTCTGTGTTTCTACAACTTTCTTGTTTCCCAAGATAAAAAATTCTATATATACTCCCCGAACCTGTTGATCACCGTATCGTGGAGAAATCCCATGTTTTCTTTTCCCTGCTATTTTCTGACAGATTCAGCTAGACCAACATCATGGCTTCCTCACCTTTCAATAATGGAGAAGAAGACACAAGGGTGGTTCAGGACGATCTAAGGAGAGATGAATCTGGAGAGGCTGCTATGGAGGAAGAGTAAGGAAATCCTTTTGGGGTTCACTCTCTGGCCTCCATGAGAGGCATACTAGCCGGCATCTCTACTCACCCCAATCCTCATCAAGCCATGGGATCTTCAAACAATCAAGCGAGCCTAGAAGTGCAAGAAGAACTCCCTATGAGGAGGCCTTTACACAGGTTACATAGTAACAATTTTCATAATTTGATTCACAATTGTGGGTTCAAGAATACTCCTCGTAGGCACATACCCTCCAATTGGGACATATCTCGGCCAAGAGAAAACAGTACAGGAACAAAACCGTGGGGCCTGAAGAATAAACACATAATGGATGAGGTGAATAAAAACAATGAATTAATTCATCAAGCCTTTCGGGAGATTCAAGGTTAGAAGGATCTACTCATGGTTATATTAGAGAATACTACTTCTTCACCACCATCATCTTCTTCATCACCAAAAGTGTAAGTGCATCTAGTGCCACCCCTAGTTGGTTTTGGAGTATTGACGACAAACCTAGTTGACGGACTAATGTGTTTGTGAGAATTGCAGGATAACACAGGTAGAAGTCCCTCATTGATTCGGTTTTACTACCAGAGATGACCCCTAAAAATGTATGAAGACATTGAAGTTAAAGGTGGTATATGAAGATATTCACATTGAAGACTATGACAAGAGAAGACACTATGAAGCCTATGGAGCTCGAAGACTTAGATCTTTCATAGTTCTTTTTATTTTGTGTTGAGTCATAGGAACCACCGTACTGTTAAGTGGGGTCCAAGAGAACCAGTCAGAATGACTGAAGTGATGCCTAAACCAAAAACCTATGTCTTCGAGTGAAGACTATGAGAGCGAATCTTGTCCAGAGTCGGACAAGTCAGCTTTGCTTGTAGCCCAAGTAAAGTTGCCGTGTGAGTTTGAAATCTAACCGTTGGAACACGTGTCAGTTCCTTAGTGACCCAGGGTCATTTTGGACAAATCAGGTTGGGTTGCCAAGTGGCTATAAATAGCCCACCCACTACAACCATAAATAGTTGGCTGCTCAGATTGAAAGTACGGCTTTTGTCGTTTGAGAGCAACCCACCTCGAAGCCTTTGAGAGAGAATTCTTTGCGAGGATAAAGCCCTAACCACCAGAGCCAGAGAGAATTGGGCATCACTTAAGTCTTCTTATCTGTGTGATCTAAAGACTTATTACACTTGAGGACTGTGCATCCTCCAGCCGGTTAGGCGTTGCGTTCTGAGCATCCAAGAGACATTGTGGATTGCCGGTGAACGAAGTCTGTCAAGGTTTTGGAGTCTACCTTGAAGACTTACCAGAGTGATTGGGCGAGGTCTATGTGACCTTAGCTCAAGGAGAATACGGTGAGGACTGGGTGTCCTGAGCTGCGTGTTCAGGACTGGGTGTCCTAAGGTTTAAATACCTAGCCGCTCCAACCATACGTACAGTTGTCACAGCAACTGGAACTGGTCCAACAAATCATTGTCTTCAACGAGTCACTGGTTTCATCTTCACTTCACTTTACTTACAGTTACTCCTTGTGAAGTCATTGTATGTTTTCACTATCATTTGTCTTCACTGAGTGACTGCGTGTTCTGTTTGGCTTCACAATATCTTCCTACCTGATCCTTACTACCTAGCTGCTATTAGTCTTTGTGCTTTCACTTCATTGAATACTTGACTATGGTTTTCCTAGTGTAGTCTACCTTCCGCTACATGGTAATAGGTTTAATTTTATCATTTGTCTTCAAAACTTCTATGTTCTGAAGACTTTCATAAAAATCGCCTATTCACCCCCCCCTCTCGTCGATATAATGCACTTTCAATTGGTATCAGAGCAAGGTGCTCCCTTGTTCTGTTTGATTCGGTTTAACCACCTGGAGTTTTAGCTATGTCGACTGCAGGGATAATTAAAGTCTCCACTGCGTGCCCCGTCTTCGATGGAACTGAATATCCCTACTGGAAGAATAAGATGCGCATGCATCTTGAAGCCATTGACGTCGACCTATGGTATGTCGTCGAGAACGGCGTTCCCAAGGCTGGAGAAGGTGTCACTTCTGCTGATGTCAAGAAATTCGTTCAACTGGACTCTACTGCCAAGAATATCATCTGTGGTCATCTGAGCAAAGGACAGTATGGCCATGTGAGTGCTTTGAAGACATCCAAGCTGGTCTGGGACTCGCTCTCCAAGGTCAATGAAGGCATCTCAACCTAGAGAGATCAGAGAATCAGTGTCCTTCACAACCTCTTCAACCGCTTCAAGCGAAATGACAATGAGAATGTCCAGCACACATTTGACCGACTCACTGATATCACAAATGAGCTTCAAGCCCTCCGCGCCACTGAGATTACCAAACACGAAGTCGTCAAGACGCTGCTGAGATCACTTGATAGTTCGTTTGACATCCTGGCCCTAATGATTCAAGAACGTCCTGATTTCAAGACACTCGGTCCGTCTGACATACTTGAGAGGCTCAACACACATGAGTTTTAGCTTTCGGAGAAAAGAGATATCTATGGTCCAAACTATGGGCGAACTTGTGCCTTGAAGGAAAAAGCTGTCTTCTCATCTGAAGAAGAATCTGACAGCAGTTCTAATGATCCTGAAGACATTGGAAGGGAACTTTCTATGCTTGTCAAGAAGTTCCAAAAATTCACCAAGAAGAAAGGCTTCAGAAAGTCTTCCCGATCAAGTTCAAGGAATGATGAAGCTCCTGCTCATGACTACAAGAAGAAAACATGTCACAAGTGCAAGAAACTTGGCCACTTCATCTCTGAGTGTCCACAGTGGGACAATGAGAACAAAAAGAAGAAGAAGAGAAAGGAATATGACTCTGACGACAAGAAGAAGAAGAAGAAATACTCAAAGTCTTATTCCAAGTCTTCCTCAAATTCTTCATCACACAAGAAGAGCTCATCTGGCAAGGCATGTGCGTTTGTTGGCGAGGAAATGGATTCAGAGGAGGAGTCTGCTTCTGAGGAGGCGGAGGTGGAGTCTGAGGAGGAATCCGACTCAGGCGTCGCAAGTCTGGCTACAGCATACGTTGCCAAGTCCATCTTCAACACTGAAGACAATGACTTCATCACCGACACCGATGCAAATGACAAGGACTACTCCGCTTCTACCTACTGCTTCATGGCACGCGGTGCCAAGGTAAACACACGCACTACTCACTACCAAACATCTAGTGACGATGACTCTGATTGTGGTTCAAAACCTAGCTACAAAACACTTGCTAAAATTGCAACTAAACAACAGAAAGCTATGGAACATATTCAAAAACTGTTAGACAGAAGCGATGATCTGTTAGGTGCTGAAATGACTCGATCTGAATCCTTAATTGAAGACATAAAAAATCTTCACGTTAAGTATTAGGAACTTGAAAGTCGTCATGAAACTCTCTCAACAACTCATGAAAAGCTTTCCTATAATTATCTTCAAAGGAAGCAAGATCTTGAGAAATTGAGAGCGGTTCATGAAGATCTTCAAACGGAAAACGAGTCACTTTGCGCCAAACAGATCAGTCCCGCTCAGGAAGGATTTTAACCACCATGTCTTAAATGCATTGAGCGTGATAATGCTATTTCTGTTGCTGAATGTTCTACTGCTACTGCTGTTGCAATATCTTCAACTGTTGATGTGGTAACTAACCCCTCTGTTGAGGATACCACCGCTATTGCTGATGAGAATGCTAGGTTGAAGACATTGCTTGAAACAGGGATGTACAAAAGTCTTAAAGGGCATCAGACGCTATGTGATGTCCTGAAAAAGCAGATTCTGAACCGAAACCCTAGGAAAGAGGGTGTAGGGTTCGTAAGGAAAATGAATGCAGATGGCTCTTACTGGAAACCTGAGCAGTACCCCAACACCATGTGGGTTGCTGCAAAGGAACCTTCAGCAGATCCATCCAATCTATCTGGCTTCAAATGTGCTAACCCCATTATCATTGATGAATCCTTTGATGCAAACTATATACTGTTTAAGAATCAGAATGGTGAAGTATTTGCCAGGTACATTGGTACTAACTGCAGGAATGGACCGCCTATGAAGAAGATCTGGGTTCCGAAAAGGTGTCTGGAGAGTCTTCCTGTGAATGTCATCATGACACCTCACGTGAAGAAGACAAACCTCATACCAAAGGCTTCATACGGTCCAAAGGCTTCATACAGACAGAAAACTCACCTGATTCGCACTAACGCAAATTTTTTGCAGGGAAACCATACTCAGGCATATGAATATGAGAGCGGTTCATCAAACCGCCATGTTCATAAGACCAAGAACTATTCTGCTTATTCTTATGAGTACTATTGTCCGCCTGCAAGACTGTTTGCAAAGGCTTCAAAGCCAAAATTCTCAGATGCTGCACTTAGACTTATTGCTTCTAAGCCGCCCTTGATGTGGGTGGCTAAGAAAGCTTAACTCTTTTTGCAGGGAAATGTCTCCAGCAGAAAACCAAAATCGTCTGACGCTATTGCTGGGGACCTTAAACATCTTGTAGGGCGCAAGATCAAATGCCCAAATGGTCTTACTATGTACTTCGTACCTGAATCGCTTGCTACTCTCCCTATTAGTCCTAACCTGGATCTAAGCTTTCATAACCCACTGGTTCATCAAATGTTTTTGCTTCACAATGCTCTGGGTGAAGCCTATCCCCCTAACTGCACTGTAGGGTACGACACCAGCGTCTTCAGAATGGATTATTGACAGTGGGTGTACAAATCACATGACTGGCAAAAGAAGTCTTCTTATGGACTCAACCTTACATCCATCCGACAAGAGCCACATCACATTTGCTGACACTGGTAAAAGTAAGGTATTGGGTCTAGGTAGAGTTGCAATCTCAAGGGATCAACACATGGATAAAGTCATGCTTGTTGAATCCCTTGGCTTCAACTTAATGTCTGTCTCAATGCTTTGCGATTTGAACATGATCGTAATGTTTGGAAAATATCATTGCCTTGTACTAATGGAATCTGACAAGTCTCTAGTGTTCGAAGGGTATCGAAAAGATGATTTGTACGTGGTAGATTTCTCAGCAGGGCCACAGCTTGCAGTATGTCTTCTAGCAAAGGCTTCAGAATGCTGGCTCTGGCATCGGAGGCTTGGACATGCTGGCATGAGGAACCTCCACACCCTTGCGAAGAAGAAGCATGTCATAGGCATCGAGGGCGTCAAGTTCAAGAAAGACCACTTATGCGGTGCCTGTGAAGCAGGGAAGATGACGAGGGCCAAACATCCCTCGAAGACAATCATGACCACTACTCAACCCTTCGAACTGCTTCACATGGATCTTTTCGGTCCCACTCATTACTCAACTCTAACTACTACTGCTTGCCTCTATGGCTTCGTTATTGTTGATGATTATTCTAGATATACTTGGGTGCACATAATCCTTTACAAGACTGAAGTGCAGGATGTCTTCAGACGCTTCGTCAATCGAGCTATGAACAATTTTGGCGCCAAGATAAAGCACATCAGAAGTGACAATGGCACTGAATTCAAGAACACTGGCCTTGATACATATCTTGATACATTGGGCATCACACATGAATTCTCAGCCCTGTACACGCCATAGCAGAATGGCGTCGTCGAACGCAAGAACAGAACACTAATTGAGATGGCCAGAACGATGCTAGATGAATACAAGACCCCAAGAAAATTCTGGCCCGAAGCCATTGATACTGCATGCCAAACAATCAATCGTGTTTATCTTCACAAGATACTAAACAAGACATCTTATGAGCTCCTTACTAGCAAGAAGCCAAATGTCAGTTACTTCAGAGTATTTGGCGCAAGGTGCTGGATCAAGGACCCACATCACACCTCAAAATTTGCACCAAAAGCACATGAGGGTTTTATGCTTGGATATGGAAAGGATTCGCACTCCTACAGAGTCTTCAATCTCTTTCATTACAAAGTGGTTGAAACAGTGGATGTGCGGTTCGATGAGACCAACGGTTCACAAAGAGAGCAGCTGCCAAATGTGCTAGATGAAGTTCCATCAAGTGAATCAATCAAGCTAATGGGAACTGGAGAAATTATACCTTCTGAAGCTCATCCTGAAGAAGAACTTATCATTTCAGCACCTGATCAACATGAAGACAATGCTCAGCCTGTAGACATTCCTTCCAACAACGACAATGAACAACAAGAGCAAAGTCTTCGCCCTGTACATCCTCGCGTTGCCAATGAAGTGCAGATTGAAAGAATAATTGATAGCATCAATGCACCTGGTCCACTCACTCATTCAAGGGCAACTCAGCTAGCAAATTTCTGTGGGCACTTCGCATTCGTCTCAATAGCAGAACCCAAGAAAGTTGAAGAAGCCTTCATGGAACCTGAATGGATTCAAGCTATGCAAGAAGAGCTTCAACAGTTTGAGCTGAATAACGTATGGGAACTGGTTAAGCGTCCTGATCCACGGAAGCACAATATAATAGGCACCAAATGGATATACCGCAACAAGCAAGATGAGCATGGTCAAGTTGTCAGAAACAAAGCTCGTCTCGTTGCTCAAGGATATACTCAAGCGGAAGGCATTGACTTCGATGAAACATTTGCTCCTGTGGCTAGACTTGAAGCCATACGCATACTGCTGGCCTATGCAAATCATCATAACATACTTCTATATCAAATGGATGTGAAGAGTGCCTTTCTCAATGGCAAGATTGAAGAAGAAGTGTATGTTGCACAACCGCCTGGCTTTGAAGATCCAAAACATCCTGACATGGTATACAAGCTCAACAAGGCACTGTTTGGCCTCAAACAAGCCCCTCGGGCCTGGTATGACACACTCAAATACTTCCTGAAGAGCAAAGGCTTCATACCTGATCCTTACTACCTAGCTGCTATTAGTCTTTGTGCTTTCACTTCATTGAATACTTGACTATGGTTTGCCTTGTGTAGTCTACCTTCCGCTGCATGGTAATAGGTTTAATTTTATCGTTTGTCTTCAAAACTTCTATGTTCTGAAGACTTTCATAAAAATCGCCTATTCACCCCCCCCCCTCTAGTCGATATAACGCACTTTCAAAAAGAGAACTCAGTATCGGGTATGGGCACTCCCCTTGGCTTCCGCCAAGCTTGGGGGAGGTGCCCCGGTATCGTATCATCCCACTATCTTTTTGCCTTTACTTAATTTAGTTCGATCTTTTTCTTTAGATGAATAAAAGTTTAGTTCGATCCTTTCTTCTTTGAGAGTTTGCTTAGTGATCTATCCTTGTAAGCGTGTGCAAGATATATAATAAAGTTTAGTTTGAGTTTTTGCTTTCTTTACTTTCATGTTGCAAATAAAAGAAAAGAAATAAGAGAAAAAAATAGAAAGGAAATAAATCAAGAAGATCATATACTAATCCTATGGTAGGTGATGTCACCACATAAGGAAAAGTATAAGTAGAAAATTTTATTAGAGATTGACAAACATAGCATTAGTCAATGATGAAACTTCATGAAAGAATTAATAAGTAAGAGAAGATTCACATATAAATATACTATCCTAGAAATCTTTTGTGATTGTGTGCCCTCATCAAAATATTATATGCCAAAATTGTTGACGTTGGACAAGGAAGACAACTTAATGGTTTATGTTTGTTTATATTCACATAGAAGTCATATTGTCATGGATCCTTTAACATGTGGTGCTTGCCCCCTATCTTTGCTAGCCAAAAATTACGCACTAAGTAGAGATACTACTTGTGCATCCAAAACCCCTTAAAACCCAAATCTTATTTTTCAAGAGTCCACCATACCTACCTAGGGATTGAGCAAGATCCCTCAAGTAAGTTTTCATCAGTGCAAAAAGGAAATAAAAATTGCTTTTAAAAGTGTGAGATCATTTAGTGTAAGAGAAAATTGAGCATTGTACGAACTTGTGATGGTGAAGAATAAAAGCAACAGACTACATAATAATGGTCGCTATCACAAGGGGCAATGCAATGTACCGTTCTTTTGCACTAAAGGGTTGAGCATACAAACAAATAAGCGCATGGCAACATTTGCTTCCCTTTGCGAAGGGCCTATCTTTTACTTTTATGTATTTATTTTATGCAAGGAGTCAAAGTTTTCCTTCTATTCCTTTTTATTTTCCTCCTTCGGCAAGCATCATGTGGTGAGGAAAGATCTAGGCACATATGTCTAGTTGAATATAGATAGCATGAGTTGTTATTGTTGACATCACCCTTGAGGAGAATACGTTGGGAGGCGAAACTATAAGCCCCTATCTTTCTATGTGTCCGGTTGAAACGTTTTGCTCATGTGTACGCGGTGAGTGTTAGAAATCATAGAAGACTATATAATGGCTGAGTATGTGGACTTGCCTAAATGCTCTGATACATGACCCTTCCTGGAAAGACGATGAGTTTTAGTTGCAAAGTTGACTGAGAACATAGTTTGTTGGTTTTTAATAGAGTTTTTTCTTTATATTTCAATAGTGTGATGAATTGTCACTTATTCATGAGAAGTTTATGATAAGAGTCTTATGTTTAAGTTTGATGTTGTTATAATAATGAACATGATGCTTCTATGTCCATATTTTGTTTTTCTCGACACCTCTCTCTCTAAGCATGTGGACATGTTTTTGATTTCGGTTTTTCGCTTGAGGACAAGCAAGGTCTAAGCTTGGGGGAGTTGATATGTCCATTTTGCATCATGTTTCCTTACTGTTATTTATGATGTTTTTATGCATAATAATGCTTTTTCGAGTAATTATAATGCCTTTTCTCTCATAATTTACAAGGTACACATAAAGAGGGAGAATTCCGGCACTTGGAAATCTGGACCTGGAAAAGCTACGTCAGGCCACCTATTCTGCACAACTCCAAACAAGCTAAAACTTCACAGAGATTTTTTATCAAATATATGATGAATGGGGCCCACCAGGTGGGCACAACCCACCTGGGCGCGCCATGGAGCCCAGGCACGCCCTAGTGGGTTGTGCTCACCCAGGCCCACCTCTGGTGCCCATCTTCTGGTATATAAGTCATTTTGACTAGAAAAAAAGGGGAGGACCTTTGGGACGAAGCACTGCTTTCTCGAGGCGGAACTTGGGCAGGAGCACTTTTGCCCTCCGGCGGAGCGATTCCGCCGGGGGAACTTCCCTCCCGGAGGGGGATATCATCGTCATCATTGTCATCGTCATCACCAACAACTCTCCCATCTTGGGGAGGGAAATCTCCATCAACGTATTCAATAGCAACATCTCATCTCATACCCTAGTTCATCTCTTGTGTTCAATCTTGTTACCGGAACTATAGATTGGTGCTTGTGGGTGACTAGTAGTGTTGATTACATCTTGTAGTTGATTACTATATGGTTTATTTGGTGGAAGATTATATGTTCAAATCCAATATGTTATTTAATATCCCTATGATCTTGATCATGATTATCATTTGTGAGTAGATACTTTTGTTCTTGAGGTCACCGGAGAAATCATGTTGCAAGTAATCATGTGAACTTGATATGTGTTTGATATTTTGATGGTATGTATGTTGTGATTCCCTTAGTGGTGTCATGCGAACGTTGACTACATGAAACTTCACCATATTTGGGCCTAAGGGAATGCATTGTGGAGTAGCAATTAGGTGATGGGTTGCAAGGGTGATAGAAGCTTAAACCCTAGTTTATGCGCTATTTCGTAAGGGACCGATTGGATCCAAAAGTTTATTGCTATGGTTTGAATTTATTGTTAATACTTTTCTCATAGTTGTGAATGTTTGTAGGAGGGTTAATTATAAGTAGGAGGTTTGTTCAAGTAAGAACAACACCTAATAACCGGTCCACCCACATATCAAATTATCAAAGAACCGAACACGAATTAAACCAACATGATGAAAATGACTAGATGAAAATCCTGTGTACCCTCAAGAACGCTTTGCTTATCATAAGAGGCCGATTTGGCATGTCCTTTGCTTCAAAAGGACTGGGCTACCTTGAGGCACTTTTATTGCTAATATCGTTACTTTCTTGTTACAAATTATCTTTCTATCAAACTACCCTGCTACTTACAATTTCAGCACTTGCAGACATTACCTTGCTGAAAACCACTTGTCATTTCCTTCTGCTCCTCATTGGGTTCGACACCCTTACTTAACGAAAAGAGCTACAATTAATCCCCTATACTTGTGGGTCATCACTTCACAACAAGCTCTTTGGACATTGTAGCTATCTCAAAACTCACACGGGCATCGAGGGCATCGTATTTTATCCGCTCATACGTCAAGGGATAATTCTCCCATCCAGACGACCTTAATGCTAGCGTCTCGTCACCCTTCTGAAGATTTATTCCGAACACAAAATTTGCTATGTCGAATAGGGATGGTGTTTGTTTATCACAATCTTCTATAGGAATTTGGATTCTGGTTTGTAGGTCAGCGATGCTTTTCAAATCAAGGTTGTATGGCACTAGCTTCTGTTTGTCCCCTTCGATTGCTGCCCCACAGAAGTATATGTCCTCTCGAGACAAGAAATCATGGAGCTAACCTGGTATGGAGGGCACGTGTATGATGTGGTACACCAAAACATCATCTTCGAGGCACAACTGAAGGACGACGGTGTGTTGGATCTTCCCAGTGGCACACCCCGTGTACTCTGCATCGAGACTGATGACCTTCATCTCCACCTTTTGGAGGGAGTTGGATACATTGTCGATCCACTTCCGAACGACCCTTGGGTGGTCGGTGACGGTGGCAACTATGTTCAACGAGCCTTTGACGATGACATGTTGGATACTAAAAACATGCATCTGGATCTCTTTCGCCATTTGGAACCGCTGGACCGGAGGGCTATGGTTTGGAGAATTAGGATTAGATGGCTAGTCTAACTGAAGAAGATGATTATTTAAAGGGCTTCATAATTACTCCAGGAGTATGTGAAGAGGTTAAAACAATGTGAATGCAGTGGGGTTTGGATGGAAATGAAAATGAAGGAGAGGTGAAGAAGCCGAGGAAAATCGGTTCCCGATGTAGAAGTAAATGGGAGAAGTGGTCTGCATGCAGTTGAATAGACGACTAGGTAGACTAAACGAAAAGGCTATGCGGGTAGACTGAGGAGTGGTACCTATCCATGTACATGCCCATCCTTCTAGCACTACATGTGCCACTGGCTAGTTGAGGTCACTCTTTCGAATCGCCGTGGCGAGACATTTTATGATTCCTTTTTATTTCTGCACCCATCCTGACAGGTGGGACCTATGCAAACAGATATAAAAATGTGTTGTAGCTGGTTCGGATGGATATTGGCGCGGCGTGGGAGACACAACATTCTTTGGTTAAGGAATATGTGGATATCCTCAAAAAAGAAAAGGCCCTTCTTCGCGCTTCTGCATGCATAAGATTTTGGTTTTGGTTGCAATATGGATGATACTTGGAGGATGAAATGAACCCAGAGACATGCTAGCATGGGAGACCTATTTCCGCCAAACAGTCCTACTCTGTATGTTCCTACTAGTAGTAGTAAAACTGTGGTACACTTGATGGTCAAAATATTATTCATTCGGCCCTCACAGTGAAGTGACAAGACCCTGCGCTCGAGGTGACACTAGTCCAGGCGGCTTGTTCGGGTTACCAAGTCAACCTCACCATGTGCATTGTGCAGTCACGGTCACTGTCGTTGTATAGCATGCCTCGCCTCGCCTCCCTCTCCCCTAGCACCACTCCATCTCCATCTCCGTCTCACCGGAGATCCTGAGGTCACTCTTCATCATCTCACTGTGCCCCCGCGTACCCTCGCCTCGCTCGCCTCTCCCAGTACTACTATTCCCTCGCTCGCCTCTCCCAGTACTACTATCCCTCGCTAGCCGCTCCAGCACTGAGAGCCTTCTCCCCCTAAATCAAGCACCCAAAAACCCCATTAAGGGAGTCCTGGATTAGGGGGTCCTCGGGTGTCCGGGCCGTGTGTTATGGGCCGGACTGGTGGGCCGTGAAGATACAAGGTAGAAGACCTTCCCCCGTGTCCAGATAGGACTCTCCTTAGCATGGATGCAACATTGGCATCCGGATGTATAGTTTCCTTCCTCTGTAAACCGACTCTGTACAACCCTAGGCCCCTCCGGTGTCTATATAAACTGGAGGGTTTAGTCCGTAGAGGCTATCAGAATTCATATAGGCTAGACATCTAGGGTTTAACCATTATGATCTCGAGGTAGATCAACTATTGTAACAGGTATACTCATCAAAGTCAATCAAGCAGGAACTAGGGTTTTACCTCCATTAAGAGGGCCCGAACCTGGGTAAACATCGTGTCCCCTTTGTCTCCTATTACCTTTGATCCTCAGACACACAGTTCGGGACCCCCTACCCGAGATTGGCCGGTTTTGACACCGACATTGGTGCTCTCATTGAGAGTTCCTTTGTGTCGTCGGTGGAAGTATTTATGGATCGCATTGTCATTAATGACAACATCACCTCTAGAAGGGCCCTGGCTCCAGGACAGGTCCTCCAGCTTGGCGGTTTCACCATGGCCACCTACTTGGCCTTTAAGCCAAAGGCAGCCCCCGCAATCACTAAACATCATCTTCGCATCAACCTCGAACACTCCGAAAAGATGGATCCGGTAGATGTCTCTTCGTTGAACGAACTACTAGATCGCATCGCCGCCCTGGGTGTCGCAATAGACTATGATTGGATTGGGCTTAAACCTGAACAGAGGGGAATCAAGTCCTCGTCAATCACCCATCTGGTAGCGGTCGTGGAGGAACAAGCCGAGAATACTTCTCCCCCTAAGTGAAGAACAAACTATGTTCGGATTTTCGAGCCCTGCGTGCCGGATACCCATCTTCGGGAAGAGACCGTATGTCTTCCGAACATAGAATCAGGTGTCGAGCCCGAAAGTCTCTAGGACCTCCCGGATCCTGGACTAGTGACCTTGGAAATTCTTCAACCTCCAGATCTAATAGTGGGTCAGGGTTCGGATTTCAGCCCGTCCACCCACCACAAGAAATATTCCCCAAGAAATCCAGGTCCAGCAGACGTATGTGACCTAATGTACGTATGGCAGCAACCTCAGGAAACGGTCCATCACTTCTGGGCCAGGTTCCTCCTTGTTAAAAACAAGATTAAAGATTGCTGCGATGACGATGCAGTTTCAGTTTTTTCCCACAATTGTATGGACGAGGGAATTCTCAATGCCCTCAACCGCCGCCGCATACTGCACTTCACATATTTGGCACACATAGTACAGAACTATTGTGCAATGGAAAGCCCAGACAGCCCTATGAGATCCTCCCGCCTTTAAGCAGCCCATCGGACGGGCAAAAAGAATGCACCCTAATGGGGCACCTAATAATCATCTCACTGACAAGAAAATCAAATCCTTCACGGGGCATAGAACTTTCATTGACGAATTTCTCGACAAGCCCTGTCAGATACACACGACGCCGAATACCGAACCAACACATAGCCTTCGGGCATGTTGGGTACTCCGGCATGTGGCTAAGAGCGGCGAGGCCATCCTCACCAACACTACCCCAGAGAAGTACTCTTCGGAGGATGACGATATCAATGTACTTACGGTCTTCGAGACCTTATCTTCAAACAATCGGCGCAAAAGGGCACTCCGCCACCTCGCCGAAGTTAACCAAGTAGCCGCAATAAACCCTTGGAACGATACGGCAATAACTTTTACTACTGAGAACGAACCAAGGGCCAGATCAGTCCGAGCACCTGCCGCCTTGGTCTTAAACCCAATTGTGGATGGCTTTCGACTCACCAAGGTGCTCATGGACGACGGCAGCGGATTGAACCTCATCTACGAGGACACGCTCAATAAAATGCAAATGGACAAGAGTCGCAGCCAGCAAAGCGGCACCACCTTTCGAGGAATTATCCCCAGTCGAGAAGCACGATGCTCGGGGAAAATTAAACTTGATGTAGTATTTGGCACGCTAGAGAACTACAGGTCCGAAGAGTTGCTCTTCCATGTGGCACCTTTCAATAGCGGATATCACGCCCTGTTGGGGCAAGACGCCTTCACACGCTTTCAAGCCATACCCCATTATGGGTACATGAAGTTCAAAATGCTAGTGCCCAACGGAGTTATCACAATCACCAGTGATCCAGATATAGCACTCCGTGCCGAAAACAAAACTACATCCTTGGCTCTCGAGGCACTATCTGAGGCCCTCGCGGCCGATGAGTTAACCACTCTGCATTCCACAGTGGACAAAGATGATGTAAACCTCGATAAAAGGCCCAAGTCCACTTCTCTCAAACCAGCAGACGAAATAGTTGAATTTCAAGTGCACCCAACAGATCCTAACAAGACAGCCTCCATCGGAGCACAGCTGGATCCGATGGTCGACATCGCCTTGCGAGCGTTACTGCTTGAAAATTGGGACATCTTTGCCTGGCATCCTTCGGATATGCCAGGAATCCCACGCAGACTGGCGGAACACAACCTCAACATAATAAAGAGTTTCAAACCAGTCAAGCAGACATTGTGATAATTTTCCGAACCCAAACGACAAGCTATGGGGGAGGAGCTAGCCAAGCTACTTGAAGCCGGGTTCATTAGAGTGATCAAACACCCGGACTGGCTGGCAAACCTGGTCATGATGCCAAAGAAGGACAAATCATGGCGCCTTTGTGTTGATTTCAAGGACCTCAATAAGGCTTGCCCTAAGGACCCCTTCCCATTGCCCCGCATTGACCAAATCATTGATGCGACCGCAAGACACGACTCACCGTGTTTCCTCGATGCATACTCCAGATACCATCAAATTAAGACGAAGGAGTCCGACCAAGCTGCAACATCATGCATTACCCCCTATGGGCCTTTCTACTTCAACACTATGCCTTTCGGGCTCAAAAACGTTGGCGCCACTTACCAACGCATGATTCAAATATGTCTGGAAAAGAAAATTGGCAAAATAGTGGAGTCATACGTAGATGATGTTGTCATCAAGACTAAACATGTCGAATCATTGGGCAACGATCTACAACTCACATTTGACAACCTCCGAACATATGACATATGGCTCAATCCGTAAAAATGTGTCTTCGCATTCCAGCCGGAAAACTACTCGGGTTCATCGTTTCCAATAGAGGAATTGAAGCGAACCCAACAAAAATCCGAGCCTTGTCACAATTGGAAACACCAATAGACTTAAAGAAAGTCCAAAAACTAGCTGGGTAGTGTAGCAGCCTTGAGCCACTTTATCTCCAGATTAGGAGAAAAGGCACTACAACTTTATCGACTCCTCCGACACACCAACCACTTGGAGTGGACCGATGCGGCTACAGCTGGATTGGAAGAAATAAAAACTTTGTTAGCAAGCAACCCAATCCTTGCCGCACCAAGTGTTGGCGAACCTATGTTGCTCTAGATATCTGCGACTCATCGGGTAGTGAGTGCGGTGCTCGTCGTCAAACGATAGGAGGAGGGACATAAATTCCCACTCCAAAAACTAGTGTACTTTGTATCGGCGTTTCTAACACCATGCAAATCTCAATACCCGCACTATCAAAAGATAGCGTATCCGGTCTTCATGGCATCCCGGAAGCTGTGGCACTACTTTCAAGAGTGTTCGATCTTGGTGGCTTTCGAAGTACCACTCAATGACATCATAAACAATCGGGACGCCACCGGCCGCATTGCCAAATGGGCCATCAAGCTCTTACCAATTTAAATAACATACAAGCCATGCCGAGCTATTAAATCTCAGGTGTTGGCCGACTTTGTCGCCGAATGGACAGAAGCCGAACTCCCTAAAGAGTACAACACATACTCCAACTGGGTGATGTACTTCGACGGCTCTAAAATGTTAGCAGGATTGCGGTCTGGTGTCATCCTAACATCCCCTACAGGGGACACAGTCTATTATGTATTACAAATCATGTATACAGACTCCAACAATGCGGTTGAATATGAGGCACTATTGCATGGTCTCTGAATGGCTGTTTTTATGGGCATACAACGCCTCGAGGTGCGTGGGGATTCAAACCTCGCAATATCCCAAATAAATGGAGATTTTGATGCAAAATATCCAAAGATGGCGGCATACTGCAATGTCGTACTCAAAATATCAGCTCGGTTTGAGGGGCTCGAGTTTCATCCCGTTGCTCGAGACAGTAATCAGGCAGCGAGCATCCTTGCTCGAATGGGCGCTAAACGTGACCCCATCCCACCTAACACCTTTGTGGAAAGGCTCTTTAAGACATCCGTGGTATGGCAGGATGAGAGTAGAAATACTAGTCTGGAGCCGATCATACCCCCAGATGCCGAACACAAGTCTGATATCATCGGGGGCTCGGACACCGAAATGACACCTTCCGCCCATGTAATCATGGCTGTCATCGCTCCATGGACCGAACCCTTCCTAGCCTACCTTAATAGGTGAGAGCTCCCTGATGACCAGAATGAGGCCCGTCGCATAGTCCGATGCTCGAAAGCCTACAAAGTTCATGAAGGTGAACTCTACAAGAAGAGTGCTACTGAAGTTCTTCAAAGATGTATCTCTGAAGAAGAGGGACGACAGCTCTTGGCCGAAATACATGCTGGTCTCGGTGGCCATCATGCCGCATCTTAGGCCCTCGTAAGTAAGGCCTTCCGTACAGGTTTCTTTTGGCCCACGGCCTGAGCAGATGCATAGGCCCTTGTACAGTGTTGTGTTGGATGCCAGCTGTTCGCCAATCAAAGTCATATGCCGCCCACTCGCCCTAAAAACAATCCCCATTACTTGGCTTTTTGTGGTCTGGGGGCTAGATATGGTCGGACCCCTTAAAGGGGGAAGCCACAAAAAGAAATATTTGATGGTTATGGAGGATAAATTCACTAAGTGGATAGAGGCCAAACCAGTAAACACGGCTGAAGTTGGGCCGATGATCAACTTTATATCCGGCGTTGTGCACCGTTATGGCATCCTGCAAAGCATCATTACTGACAATGGATCTAATTTTATAGCCGATGAGGTGAAAAACTGGTGCACTAACCTGGGCATTAAGCTCGATTATGCCTCCGTCTATCACCCTCAAACAAACGGTCAGGTCGAACGGACTAATGGCCTGATAATGAGCGGCATTAAACCCAGACTAGTGCGATCCATATGGGAGTCAGATAAACACTGGCTCAAGGAACTTGATTCCGTACTCTGGGGACTGCAGACAACGCCTAATCGTACGACCGGATACACACCCTTCTTCATGGTGTACGGCGCAGAGGTTGTCTTGCCCTGTGACATTATTCATGACTCACCTCGAGTGCGCATGTATGAAGAGAGAAGCTGAGCTTGATCGGTAGGACATCCTAGATGGCCTGGAGGAGGAGCGCGATGCTGCAAAAGCCCGTTCTGCATTCTATCAACAACAGGCTCGGAGATACCAAAGCAGAGAAGTCTGGACCAAGACTTATAATGTCAGTGAACTCGTTTTACGCCTCCCGGAGAAGAAAAGGACAAACTCAAACCAAAATGGGAGGGTCCCTTCATTATCGATGAAGTTCTCACAAGAGGAGCCTACCGCCTTTGTAATGCATCAGATAATCACCTCGAGCCAAATCCATGGAACGCTGCTCGGCTCCGACGATTCTATGCATAAGTTCGGTCATACTTATTTTCCGTTCCTTTTTCTGATATTCATCTATTTTTTGTTTTCTCGTTTTTGTATGATTTCCATGATGTGTTCGAATAAGACGAACACTTGAGGGGTACACATCCTTAAATGTATATATCCCACCATGACTGGGGGCTTCTTTAACCGAAGCTTATTATTATTCTGAGCCTGGAGCTCACAATATAAGTGTCGTTTGCTGATATACATCCTTTTTGCCATTATATGCACCTCTATGACGTAAGTTTTTGCCAAGCTGGGTTGCCTTGCTTCTATGTTTATGTCCTACGTTCCCGATTGTTTGGCTAGGGCGTAAAGGGGGCACCTCTGTGATTGTTACAACCAGGTCATCCGGACATGTACCTCAGACGGGTGAAGCCGAAAGCTAGCGTTCTTAAGAGAAAAAGTGGTCGGCAATCAAGCAACAGATTGTTACATTACAATAACCTCTCTAACACTGCGGGGCACCTTTCCCCCATCTTATGGACCAACGTTGTGGCACGTATAATTATAGCATGCCAACGCAAGGAAAGGGACCCTTAACGAACCTATTTTCCTCGAAGATGTTTCTTACATATGTAATATAACATACTCCTGAACTGGACTTTTTGTCTGTTCGAGCACAATGACCGGGTTGATTCGTTTCCGGATATAGTGAATGCTTCTTTCATTTCAAACTGTATCCAGAAACACTCCACCATTTTTGGGTTCGCAGGTTAAAGCCAAAGGCCAGTGATAACAAATTTTTTACATGTTCGGATAAAGGTACAGGTTGATAAATACAAACACCTATTCCTTATCTATTCCATCTATAAGACTGTCTAAACTACAGTCCTCCTATGAGTACTTCATAGCTACCATTTACTTGGTCATACACCAAATTCACTAGAATTTCTTTCCCATCTGGTCCTCGTGGTCCCACTCGGGCCATGTGATTTGGATCTAGCTTAGTGAAGCGTGTTTTCACCATGGCCCAGGCTTCTTGTGCGCCTTCAAGACAGGGGGATGTCTTCCATTGCTCGAACCGGTGCCGTGCACCTTTAAACAAGTTTGCCAAGCCCTCCATACTTTTTGGAGGGGTATCAGAGGGCCATAATGCCTTCACCATTCTCTTCATGGCTTTCCGGGCCCGAGCATGTACCACGCACAGTTCCTTCAGCACGTTGCCTTGAAATCTGGATACTTCCTCTTCCGACCGGCCAGTTAACAAACATGCAGCAATAGAGTTGCAACATTCCGAATTAAGGGATTACACATGAGCACCTAGGATGGTTCTAAATAAGAAAGGAAGACATACCGAACATGTCGCCTTTCAGCTTCTCATTTTCCTTCTGAGCGGCAGATAACTGAGCCTTTAAGCTCTCTATCTCTTCAGATAGTTTGTCTTTTTCCTCATGGTGTTTATTCTTCCCAGATGCACTTGTTGTGACCTTTTTCATTTCCGCCAACTCGGCGATGACAGCATTTAGCTGTGTCTGATTCGCTTCTAGCTCCTGGGATAGCGCGGTATTTTTCTCTTTGAGAACCTGTGGGTCATAGCGATCCTTAAATCGGTTTACCTCACCGCTTCTAGTCTCGGGGGCTACTGGCACATGAAAATCAAAAATTGCGTAAACTTTTACCTGTATATCCTTCGAGAACAGCTAAATAACTCCAACAAGTCCGTCTCGAGCGGCTCGGATATATGCATCCACCGAGCTGATTGTGGTAAACTCTTGCTCGGAAAAGGCCGGAGTGCACATAGCCTCTTTTAATCAACGATGATTCATCATGCTCTCCACTTCGGAATTCGTGACTGATACGTCATCTGAATCCTCTTGAGGAGGCAGAACTAGCATTGCATCGGCTCTCATCCTGATTGTCGAGTCCGGCACCGGATTGGCGGACATTCGACTTACTGGGCATTTTCCCACCGTCTGCCGTGTACTCCTCCTGACATCGAGGATAAAAGGAGACTTTTAACAATCCAGAATCATGCCTAGGCATGTATTAATAAACATACCTCTTGGACGACTATGAGGTTTCAGCAGCACTACCGGTCCCTTTTCGTTTTGAACGACGGCCTTGCGTAGGGGCCGCCCTTGAGGAGGTACGGTCCCTAGAGCGCCGATCCTATTAAAATCCGGATCAGTACAACATATAAAAATGCAAATAGGGATTTCCTTGTAAGAGCCCTCCGAATACTCACGGTGTAGAAGGGATAGAGGCGGGGGTAGTCGCGGTGATATCCACTTTCGAGCCGTCAAGGCTCACTTGATAAAATACCCCATCATCAAACTCAATATATATGTCCGGATCCTGGCAAAAGTCAGGATCTTCATCGTGGTTATGATCCTCTGGCTGTGGAGTGGGACAGTGGACGTCCTCAGTCATTTTCTTCCATGACTATTTGTCGCAACAAAGGGCAAAAATGATTAGTATCTGTAACAGCAAATAAAATAACACAGACGATCGAAATCTCACCCATTCAGATTGCGGTTGTACATGGAATAGCCTTCCCGACAGTTTAACTGGAGAAAATCTTCTTTCTCACCCTTATACAGATCGGCCAAGATTGTGGCCAGTTCGGCTGGTGTATCCGGACCCTTCTGTCTGTAGCGGGACGCGTCATCATCTCCGTTGTTACACCATAAGGGAGTTACTCTAGATTGGAGAGGCTGGACACACCTCTTTATCGCAATAGCCATGACCTCGACTATCGAGAGCTCGGTATGGGCTAGCAACCTGACCTTGCTGACCAACCTCTTTATCTCCACACTATCCTCCTCCTTGGGACTTCAGGGATGCTAGTTGAGGCACTTCTTTAAAGGAGTATTGGAAAATTCAGGAAGGCCGCACCGTACGGGGTCCGGCAGTGGGATGTCGTCTATATAGAACCATTTTGAAGACCACTATGGGTATACCTCTTTGGGAGTTCCAATGGGGTATCCAGACCTGGCTATGCGCCATACTTTGGCGCCGCCCAGTTCAAATATGGAGCCTCCTCGATGGCAGGGAATGAGGCAAAAGAATTTCTTCCATAATTCAAAATGGCCCTCAATGCCGAGAACAGTTCGCAAAGGGCAACGAAACTTGAGGTGTGCAGAATCGAACCTGGGGTAAGGTTGTGTAGTTGGACGCCGTAAAATTCCAATAGGCCCCTGAGAAAGGGATGGATTGGAAATCCTAGGCCCCGTAGCAAGAATGGGACGAAGCACACTCTCTCCTCCTTATTGGCGTTGGAGAAATTCTTAGCCATCTCATCATTGCCGATTGAGGCCAATCCTGCTCGAACAAGGACTAGATCTGCGAGGGGGGAATAGCCCTGCATCTGGAGACGGCTCAGCTGAAGATGAGGCACGAAGCAACTTTTCCAATCACCCTCTTGAGGGCCATGAGGGCGCGAAGAGGAGCCTGGGGCGTTGGCCATGTTGGAGAGCTTTGTTCGTGGCTAATCTTGACGGTTTTCCCTTTGCATGGTGTGAGATGGCATTTGGGGATCTACATCTCCTTATATAGATGTCGTCCGAGTGCGGTGAGGGCTTATTTGCAAAAAAATCATGGACCATTCGTATTTGCTCGGTGTGCGGAAATCAAAGCGACAAAAGGGAGGATTCATAAAGAGACAGAAACATCGAGGTCGCAGCCGGACTGTTGTTAGTCCGAAGTATAATGAAGAATCCGCCTTGCAAAGCCGAAGACATAAGCCGGATACTACATCATCATTGAAGTCAAGTTCGGGGGCTACTGAGGGAGTCCTAGATTAGGGGGTCCTCGAGTGTCCGGGCCGTGTGTTATGGGCCGGACTGGTGGGCCGTGAAGATACAAGGTAGAAGACCTTCCCCCGTCCGGATAGGACTCTCCTTTCCGTGGATGCCAAGATTGGCGTCCGGATGTATAGTTTCCTTCCTCTGTAAACCGACTCTGTACAACCCTAGGTCCTTTCGGTGTCTATATAAACCGGAGGCTTTAGTCCGTAGAGGCTATCAGAATTCATATAGGCTAGACATCTAGGGTTTAGCCATTATGATCTCGAGGTAGATCAACTCTTGTAACCCCTATACTCATCAAAGTCAATCAAGCAGGAAGTAGGATTTTACCTCCATTAAGGGGGCACGGACCTGGGTAATCATCGTGTCCCATTTGTCTCATGTTACCTTCGATCCTCAGACACACAGTTCGGGACCCCCCCTACCCGAGATCAGCCGGTTTTGACACCGACACCCACCTTCCAAACTCCACCATGGCCGAACGCGAACCGCGCAGCATCCATATGAGCCATGATTGGAGCAATATCCCCAGTGACATCCTCGACCTCTGTTGTTCGTGTATGGATATGTTGAGCACCGTGCGGCTAGCTGCATGCTCGAGGGACATGCACACGGCCATCATTGAAGCGAGGCCTAAGCTTTTCAAGACACCCTGCTTGCTGCTATCTGGTCTTGCGAGATTTTCTCACCATGATACAGAGGCGTACATGATGCCCCTCGACTTCAATCGACCTCCATTAGCTGAAAGTTTGCAGGTATGTAGTGGGTCACCATACATCATTTCCCTCGACTTTGATCTGATCACCATCGCCCGAAACTTCTTGGCAGGTATGTACTGGGTCGGCATGAACTCCCACTGGATGGTTGCCATCAGAGAAGACGAGAGAAAGTTGGTGCTCGTGAACTTGCAGACCTCCCATGAGATTATCCTTCCTTCGTTAGATTATATAGGGTTTTACCATCGCGGTCCAAGTCATCTAGATTACCACGTTAGTTTGACGGACCTTGTTTTGCAGAAGATTGTAATCTGCCAAGTGCCCACACTACATGCGGATTACGCACACTTCAAGCTAATTGCCTTGTTCGACCGCGGACTCGCCTATCTTTACGTCGGTGCCTTCTTTACCTGGAGACAACTTAGCTCGCGGTGGATCGTCAAAGATGATACACACTTCTATGATGATATTGAACACAATGGCATCATCTACGCGATCGACAAAGCAGATGGAACCACGTATTGCTAGGACGATGCGTGTATGTTGTTTTCGTCTGATGTTAATGATAACGCAATGACACTGTTTGAACTTTTTGTGATGATTGGCATATCCCTGTTTGAGCAGAATTTGAGTAGAACTATGGCAATGTATTAGAGACGCCATAAATCAGCTATATTTGGAATGAGTTAATTCATGCGATTGTGACCATGTCATTACAGCCAATTTGTACCCTTGAATAATCAAACGGTTAGGAAGATATGGATATTCTCCTTATTTTATAGTACTCTATATACTGCTCAATATGAGTGTGTATCAATAGCCATGTTAGTTTCCTCATTTTCATGATGTAGAAACATGCATCACACTGTTGGTTTCATCTAACCATACATTAGGGAAGTAGATGTGCATATGGAGAACTCTATATTTGGAAGTAGTGAAATCCTGTAATGCTTACCATGTGTACATACCTATACTCGCCCTTCAGCAAGCAATGGCTAGAATAATATCCTCACAAAAAATTTGCCCACGGAACATGAGTATATAACAATGCATGATTTGTTAGTTTCCTTCAAGAATTTGTTTGTGAGGACAGAACATGATTACATAACATGCATGACATGGTAGTTTCCTGTGAAGAATGATTGCGAGATAACATGAGTATAACCATGCATGGCACTTCTATATTTTTGAACCCGGTATACATTTCCCTGTATTTTCCTCTCAGTTCCAACAGGGACATATCAATGTTGTTTCTCGCATTATCCTACTCATACTCTGAACAATGATGATCTTACATTAACAATGCATGTCCTTATTGATATGATGCAGTGTCCCTACAATTGCTGTCCTTTGTAATCACACCACCTTTGCCAAAAACAGGGAAGCACAACTAGTTCCTCGCTCGATCAGATGATGGCAAAATACTGATGATCATTCGCACACATGAGTTGGAAAAGTTATATTGCAAAAACCCCACTGTGTACAAGCACCATGAAATATGTGAGCATCCGAACAGTGGTTGTTACATCTATGAGCAGGATACCAACTTGTTGGGGCCTTCAGGATTTTTGAGTTGGAGGCGGGTAAACAGCCTTGGTTCACACTCTCTGTTTCTCGGACTCAATTATCCGATTAACCAGGTGTCGGTGTCAAAACCGGTGGATCTCGGGTAGGGGGTCCCGAACTATGCGTCTAAGGCGGATGGTAACAGGAGGCAGGGGACACGATGTTTACCCAGGTTCGGGCCCTATTGATGGAGGTAATACCCTACGTCCTGCTTGATTGTTCTTGATGATATGAGTATTACAAGAGTTGATCTACCACGAGATCATAGAGGCTAAACCCTAGAGGCTAGCCTATGGTCTGATTGTTATTGTCCTACGGACTAAACCCTCCGGTTTATATAGACACCGGAGGGGGCTAGGGTTACACAGAGTCGGTTATAAGGGAGGAGATCCACATATCCGTATTGCCAAGCTTGCCTTCCACGCCAAGGAAAGTCCCATCCGGACATGGGACGAAGTCTTCAATATTGTATCTTCATTATCCAACAGTCTGGCCAAAGGATATAGTCCGGTTGTCCGGAGACCCCCTAATCCAGGACTCCCTCAGTAGCCCATGAACCATGCTTCAATGACGATGAGTCCGGCGCGCAGATTTGTCTTCGGCATTGCAAGGCGGGTTCCTCCTCCGAATATTCCATAGAAGATTTTGAACACAAGGATAGTGTCCATATCTGCAAAACAAGTTCCACATACCACCGTAGAGAGAATAATATTTCCAAAAATCTAATCTGCTGACACGTTTGACAGCATGACATCACGCCACGGCCCGGTCATTATTCGAACCATTTTTCTCAACCAGCTACTACACACATCAAGGTGGTTTCCTTGGCACATCTTGTCAAAGCAGAGATCGTGTCCCCTTATCACGGGATTCTCATCAATACGGATGCGGGTAACCCAACCACGCCATCAATTACGGCGCTAGGGGAATAAGAGGTTTTACCAGGTGAGTGGGGAGGCGCATCGCCTCTTCCACCCTTATAAAGGTATTAGGATTCACTCTTTTCACCCACGCCCTCTTCCCGATTCATTCCATTCTGCTAAGGCTCCAGCGCCCAAGCATTCACCTTCTCTACCCACAAAAGGTCTTCCAAAGATGTCCGGATCCGGAGCAGGAGGCAAATGGATGGCCTCTACCGTCCGAGAGAAGGATATCAAAAAGCTTCGGGAGGCCGGGTATCTGGTCAAGAAAAACAGCCCCGACGGCGGGACAGATCGTCCCTACTCCGAAACCCCACGAGAGGGTTGTATTCCTCCCTCACTTTGTCCGTGGGCTAGGGTTTCCCCTCCACTTGTTCGCCCGTGGCATCATGTATTATTATGGGATCGATCTTCATGATCTGTCCCCTAATTCCTTGCTCAATATATCGACATTCATTGTCGTGTGCGAGGCTTTTCTCCGTATTTCGCTACACTTCGATTTATGGCTGAAGGTTTTTAATGTGAAGCCCAAGGTGGTGGGCGGGGAGCACGCCGAGTGCGGGGGCTCTATGGTGAGCAAGATGCCCAATGTCGTATGGCCAACGGGAACCTTTAATGATTCTGTCAAGGAGTGGCAACAGTAGTGGTTTTACATCACTGAGTCGTGCGGCAATGAATGGGCCGCCTCTCCCGAGTTTCGATCCGGTGCCCCTATGCGGCTTACATCCTGGGTCAAGAAAGGCATGGACTGGTCTTCGTCTGACAAACTGTCAGTGCTTCATACGCGCGTTAAAGATATGCGAGATAAAAACATTGAACTTGTCAACATAGTACAGGTGATGTTAGTCCACCGGATACTGCCTTGTCAACACCGGACTTGCAGTCTATAGGATTTCGATCGGGCCAAGCACCAAACTTTGTGAAGGTTCTTCGGCTCCTCGCACGAGGACATTTGGAAGGTGCTTTTGAAGTCCAGCAAATCATGGCCGGACTACGCCGAAGACTGCGGGTACCAACTGTCCCGCCCTGCAAGTTCGGTGAGTTTATCAAACTTTTCTATCCGCATGACCCAAAGGAAGCGTTTAACGCATGTTTATTCAACTCCCCCAAAGCTGGACGAAGAAGGCGGAGCGGATCCATTGTCCGGCCTCGTTGCCCGAAGACCCGGCCATCCCACTTCTGACGAAGATGCTGGTCCCGGCGCCCTATAAGGTGCCGAAGAAGACGGCCGAAAAGGAGGCCAAAAAGACCCGGGGCGGCCTTTGTCGTCGCCACTTCGGACACAATACCCGAAGGCTCTGATGCCCGTTCTGCCTCCGAAGAGGATAAAAAGGAGGAGGAAGATGAATCCCCCGCGGGGGGGAGGAGGAAGAGGACGGCCTTCGCACCCTTGGAGGCCGAACTGCCCAAAAGGGGAAGGGCTTCTCTTCCGGAGGAGTCCACTGCCGTCGGCGACAGCGGCCCGGCATGGGATCCCAGGGCCCAGCCCCTGGTGAACTCATAAGTATATAAAATCCGAGTACGTTTAAGCGTCCGGACTCATCTTGGCTTAGTATTTTAACCTTAAGCCATATTTTTTGGTAGTCCAGTGAGGTCCCATACCAAACAATCCTCATCAGAGGACCTGTTGAGCTCAAATGCTATGTAGAGCGGGACGCCCCCAAAGGCCCCTTCCTCCAACCAGGTGCATAACACCGAGGCTTCATCCCAGAAGGACCCCGGCCAAGGAGGAAAGGAAGAAACCATGAAGGTGGCGCCTGGAGGTCAAACCACAGGAGCCGGACATGTGGGGGAAAAGATTCCCATGGGGTCTGACGGCGGGGGCGATCCTAAGTTCGGCTCACCACCGGATGCGATTCCAGAGGCCTATATGGCTCCAGAATCAAGAAGGCAGCCTCCCTCGGCTGGAGGGGGCGTGCATGTTCCGCCGGCGACCTCTGTCCATCCAGAGGTGTCGGGTGCTTTGTTGGTGGCGTTACGAGACGCCTCCATCGTTGACGAACACCGTGCCCTTATGGGTGCGGTGATTGAGAAGATTCAGTCAACTGAGAGTGGACTGAACGAAGCCTGTATCAGCCTGATAAGAGGCTTTGAGGTATGTTTTATAAGTTGTCGAAGAGTTTCATAGTATAGATAGTAGCCCCTGATACACTGTTCGGTGAAAGAAAGAACTGGATAGGGGATCACATTGATGATCACAGGAGGACTCATTGAATGATATTGATTTCTCTTCTATTGCAAGAAGATACCTGTAGCGGCTGCTACCTCTCGTACTGCGGAGATCTCCGGACTGAATCGAAGTCTGGAGCAGGCCATAGAAGAAATTGGCCAATTGAAAATGCAGTTGAGGGATAAACAAGGTATGCACAAGCGTTGCGCGCATTTATTGTGAAATAAATGTTCAGTATGAAATAAGCCGCATAATTTGTGCTAGGGGTTATGACCGAAGTCGAGGCCCTCAAAAGGGCCGTTGCTGAGGCCAAGGAAAAGGCGGCCACGGAGCAGACTCTTCGTGAGAAACACAAGGCCAGAGTTATTAAAGCTGAGTAGGAGCTGCAAGAGGCCGTAAGTAAATACGAGACCTTGGAGCAGAGTTTAACAGAGAAAGAGTCCAAACTCACCAAGGCGCGTCAAGCCACGAGTGACGCCCGGGGGGAAAACCAAAGCGCCCTGCAGGGGATCCAGGAGGCGAGGAAGATCGCGGTGGGTAAGGCTTTTCCCATGTAAAGCAAGTATTTGAAGGGAAAACTATGTTTCTGATTGTGAATCCGAACTTCTCAGGTGTATTTGCCGAGCTACCTCACAGCATATCCGATGCCGCTCAATTCTACCGATCCAAAGAAAGAAACACCACCGATAAGCTCTTTTGGTCGCAGTATTTGGCGCCGAATTATCCGGTGCCTTTTGCCGATCAACTAAAACAGCTGATCGAACTGCATAAGGTGGTGGAACTAGCCATGAAAGATATGGTTATCTGGCTATGGCCTGCCGAGCCGACTCCAAGCAGCTACTTCAGGCTCGTGAGGCGGCTTGTAAGCGCTTGCCCTAGACTTAACGTCATCAAGCGGTCGGTCTGTATAGAAGGAGCGTGAATGGCCTTCGCCCTCGCGAAGGTGCACTGGGGGAAGATGGAGGCCGAAAATCTAGTGACCGAGGGACCGCCAGAGGGGAAGGAGCACCGCAAGCCCGAATTATATTATAAGAGTGTCCTGAAAGGATCCTACCTTGCAGCGGAGCTATGCACCAGGGACATTATATTTCCATGAAATGCCGATCATGTTGTCCTTTGTAATGTTTGAACAAGGTCGTTTATATGTCACCTGTTATATAAAAGTTTAGCGTCCTGTGCGGCCGTTTTTATGTTAAGACTGAGAGTTGGCCAGTCGTCGGCTTCTGCCCCCACATAAGAAGTACGAGGGTGTTTGGGATAAACCTGAGCACTCTTTATCCCGGTTTTGGGTCCTCCGTAGGAGGTGCTCAGCACAACGAACCAGGCAATCGGACTATAGGGCTTTATCACTCTCACTTAGCCATGGGAGCTTTAGTATGGTTGGCGCAGCCCCTTGTGTTCGGAAGACCGTACTAGGGGCTCTATAAGCGCCTGATCAGAGAAAAAGTCGATCCATCGCACGCTACATTGGTTATGGCATTATGCGGGAGAAATCCTTAAAGATTTTGTGACCGCTCGAAAAGCTGACCAGCTCTCGCCGCATCATGACAGTCAGTTTTCGGCTTTCTCTACTGAGGTGCTCATCTGGAAGAACTGGGACACAATTGCAGTAGTTCTCCCAGTGCTACCTTAGCCGATATAGCGGAACGTAAGGTACCAAAACATTGGAGCCGGGCAAACCCAACTATTGACCCAAGACATGATTCGGAGCTAATGCATATAATGCTATAAGTTCAGGGTGCCGAACTTCCGTGAAGGTGTTTGGACTTTTATTGCCGTGTTACGGGGAAAACGAAGCCCCTGGCATATTTAAGGTATATTGCTATGTACGGATGCCATTTGACGAAATGATTTCGATAAGAAATAATCAGCAGGTAAACGTCATATAAATCCACATGTTGTATTTGAATAATACATCTATGTGTATGGGCACAAGTAATGTGATAAAATAAGGAGTTGTGATAGCAGAACCTGCTGTGACCAGGGGGAAGAGGTTGAGTGCAGATCCGTATTGTAGCCAGACGTTCGCTGCGGGGAATGTCTAAGGATCCCCTGACGCGTTCGAGATGCCTCTGTGGAGTCCGTCCTGGTCGGTGCAAAGGTGAACCTGCGAAGGAAATATAAGAAATGTTTGCGTGCCAGAGGGCAGTTGAACCGCTGAGTTCGGCCTGTCATGGCCTTCGCCGGAGTGTTTAGTTGAGCTCTGGACGAGCCGGGGTATCCTTCCGCGAAGTAGTTCGGAGCCCCTTGACGGTGTCCGGGAGCCTAGGCATCGACTCGAGGTTCGGCTGCCAGGTGCTGCTCATTGTTCCTGCTGCTAAGGCAGTGATGTATTTGTTGGTGCCGAAGGAAGGTTCGGCCTTGCCATGAACCGTGATGATGCCACGTGGACCGGGCATTTTGAGCTTACAGAAGGCATAATGTGGCACCGCGTTGAATCGAGCAAACGCGGTTCGCCCGAGCAGTGCTTGATAGTCACTGCGGAAAGGGGCGATTTCGAAGATTAACTCTTTGATACGGTAATTTTCTGGTGATCCGAAGATTACCTCGAGGGCAATGGAGCCTATACAGCTAACCTCCATACCTGGTATGATGCCTCTAAAAGTGGCTTTAGTGGGCTTGATCGCTGAATGATCGATGCCCATCTTGCGCACTGTGTCCTGGTAAAGCAGATTTAAACTACTACCTCCGTCCATAAGGACTCGAGTGAGGTGGAACCCGTCTACTATTGGGTCGAGGATTAGTGCGGCTGGATTGCCCCTATTAGCGTTAACCGGGCGATCCGTGCGGTTGAAGGTGACCGGCCCTAGCTTATATTGTGGGACGGCGAGTTCCGTTGAGCCGCCGTCCCTAAGGGTGCATATCTGGTCCAAGTGGGAAATTTGGGTGGTATTTACCACATTAACCAATTGAATATGGGGGGGCTTGTTTTGCCCTCATGTGTTCGGCGATCTGGGCTCTTCGTCGCTATCATCGCTTTGAGACCCCTCTTCATTTTTGGTGCCTGCCTTGCTGGCTTATTTGAAGACCCAGCATTCTCTGTTGGTATGGGTGGCTGGCGTTTCTGGGGTGCCATGAATTTGGCATTGGCGAGTGAGTATGCGGTCCAGGCTGGATGGACCCGGATTTATATTTTTGGGCGGCCCTTTCCGCTGACCGGACTTTGAGCCCCTGAACCCGGCATTAACTGTCGTAGTTTTGGCGTTTTCCCCATATTTGCGGCGCTTGTGTTTGTTGCTCGTGGTTTGCCGTTGCTATCCCTGGCTTGTGATATGCCAGGTTTGCTTGTTGTATTGGTACTATGAGCCAACCAGCTATCTTCGCCCGCACAAAAGCGGGTCATAAGTGTCGTGAGGGCTGACATGGTTTTTGGCTTCTCTTGGCCAAGGTGCCGGGCGAGCCATTCGTCACGAATATTATGCTTAAATGCTGCTAAGGCCTCTGCATCCGGACAGTCGACAATTTGGTTCTTCTTGGTTAGGAACCGGGTCCAGAATTTCCTGGCCGATTCCCCTAGCTGCTGAGTTATATGACTTAAATCATCAGCGTCCGGCGGTCGCACATAAGTGCCCTGGAAATTGTCCATGAATGCCTCTGCCATGTTCTCCCAACTTCCTATGGAGTTTGCCGGCAAGCTATTGAGCCAATGTCGAGCCGGCCCTTTGAGTTTGAGCGGCAGATACTTGATGGCATGTAGGTCATCCCTGTGGGAGATATGAATGTGGAGGAAGAAGTCTTCTATCCATACCGCGGGGTCTGTAGTACCATCGTATGATTCGATGTTTACGGGTTTAAACCCTTCTGGGAATTCGTGATCCATTACTTCATCAGTGAAGCATAAGGGGTGTGCGGCGCCTCTGTGCCGGGCTATATCGCGACGCAGTTCATACGAGTCTTGTCTTCCGTGTTCGGCTTGGCAGGATTTGCTTTTAGTGTATCCGGCGTGACGATCATCATCGCGTATTGGTGCGCGCCCTCGTGATCCGTAGATCGGTCTTGCATGTTTTGCCTTGTTTTCCAATACATCTCGCACGTCCCGTGTGTTGCCCCGGGCCTTGGTATTTTTGTTTGAGTGGCGGCGGGGTGCAGGCTAAACTTCAGGCCGAAACGCCTCTCTGGCTTGGCCACAAGGTGGCCGTTCAGCCGCATCGTACACTGGTGATGTAGGTTTCAATGCTTCCTCCTCGAGGTGGGGTAGCAACCTACGCTTCGGGTAATTTTTGGATGGGCGCTCGAGTTTGTATTCCTCGACCGCAAGGACTTCGGTCCATCTGTCTGCTAGCAGATCTTGATCAACTTGAAGTTGTTGTTGCTTTTTCTTCAAGCTATTTGTTGTGGCCATAAGCCGGCGCTTGAAGCGCTCCTGCTCGACGGGATCCTCAGGCACGATAAATTCTTCGTCGCCGAGGCTCACCTCGTCTTCAGAGAGAGGCATGTAATTGTCCTCCTCGGATTCTCCATCTGTTGCCTGCTCTGAAGGGCTAGCTTGTTCACCCTCCCGCTTTCATCGTGCTGGAGGGGATTGTGGTTGTCTTCGTCACTATCCAGAGTGTTATTGTCTCTTGTGCCGATATCACTACTTTTTCTGTGGCGGGACTTAGAGCGGCGCCACTAACGTCGGCGCTTGGGTTGCTTCTTGGAGGGGTCATCCTCCGTTGTCTCATCGCCATTGCCTTCTTTGGGGGTGTCCACCATGTATATATCATATGATGAGGTGGCGGTCCAGCACCCTGTGGGCGGTGGTTCCTGTTCGTCTCCTGCATCGTCGTCCATACCGTCGATGTCTTCGGAGTCGAAGACGAGCATGTCGGTTAAATCGTCGACAATGGCTACTAAGTGGGTGGTGGGTGGGCAACAAATTTATTCATCGTCCGCGTCCCATTCTAGCCGGACATAGTTCGGCCAAGGTTCTCCTGACAAGGAGAGAGACCTTAATGAATTTAGCACATCGCCGAAAGGCGAGTGCTGAAAGATATCCGTGGAGGTGAACTCCATGATCGGCGCCCAATCGGATTCGATAGGCACGGATGCAGGCGGCTCAGAGTCCGTGGCTGGAGACGAATCTAGTGGTTCGGTGACACGGCTCTCGTAAGGGGTGAAGTCAGTATCCGGCTCCATCACCACTGAGAGTGCGGCCTCCATGGCGGGGTCTATCCCTCCGTCCTCGGATGACACAATTTTCTCTGGATTGAAGGCCGGAGTAGTTGCAGATGCGATCTCCCGAACACTGTCCGACGGAAGAGTTACGTCATGCTCGTCGTGATTGTGTGGCGCACTTGACATGTGCTCGAATCCGTCGAAGATCAAGTCTCCGTGGATGTCGGCAGTGTAGTTTAAGTTTTCGAACCTGACCTGATGGCCAGGGGAGTAGCTCTCAATCTGCTCCAGATGGCCAAGCGAATTGGCCCGCAGTGTGAAGCCGCCGAATACGAAGATCTGTCAGGGGAGAAAAACCTCACCCTGGACCGCATCCTTACCGATGATCGAAGGGGCCATCGAGCCTTACGGTGACGGCACAGTGGAACTCTCAATGAAAGCACCAATGTCGGTGTCAAAACCGGCGGATCTCGAGTAGGGGGTCCCGAACTGTGCATCTAAGGCGGATGGTAACAGGAGGTAGGGGACACGATGTTTACCCAGGTTCGGTCCCTCTTGATGGAGGTAATACCCTACGTCCTGCTTGATTGTTCTTGATGATATGAGTATTACAAGAGTTGATCTACCACGAGATCGTAGAGGCTAAACCCTAGAGGCTAGCCTATGGTCTGATTGTTATTGTCCTACGGACTAAACCCTCCGGTTTATATAGACACCGGAGGGGGATAGGGTTACACAGAGTCGGTTACAAGGGAGGAGATCCACATTTCCATATTGCCAAGCTTGCCTTCCACGCCAAGGAAAGTCCCATCCGGACATGGGACGAAGTCTTCAATCTTGTATCTTCATTATCCAACAGTCCGGCCAAAGGATATAGTCCGGCTGTCCGGAGACCCCCTAATCCAGGACTCCCTCACCAGGAGATCACCATTCACAAGGACCTTGATGGCAGAGAGGCTATGTTTGCTATGGAAAACTATGTCTACATGGCGAGCCCTAGGACTTCGGGAGCAAACTCCCCTGATTGTCAATGATACAACCTGCAGCCAAAAGAAGGTGAGAATGACAAAGGCATCTGGATTAACTTTGACAGGCAGTGATGTGGTTCAGGCCTTCAGGTTGATAGGTAATTGGGTTGTTGCGTCGAAAGGGTGGAGTACTAGTGTCTCTGGATCACTGGTGGCTGAAGCGGGGCTGCAAATTATGATGGTGTTGGATCATTGATGACCCACAAGTATATAGGATCAATTGTAGCCTTTTCGATAAGTAAGAGCGTCGAACCCAACGAGGAGCAGAAGGAAATGACAAGTGGTTTTCAGCAAGGAAATGTTTGCAAGTGCTGAAATTGTAAGTAATAGAGTAGTTTGATAGCAAGATAATTTGTAACGAGCAAGTAATGGCAATAGTAAAAATAAGTGCAGAAAGATATCCCAATCCTTTTGAGGCAAAGGACAGGCCAAAACGGTCTCTTATAATAAGCAAAGCGTTCTTGAGGGTACACGGGAATTTCATCTAGTCACTTTCATCATGTTAGTTCGATTCGTGTTCGCTACTTTGATAATTTGATATGTGGGTGGACTAGTGCTTAGGTGTTGTTCTTACTTGAGCAGACCTCCTACTTATGATTAACCCCCTCGCAAGCATCTGCAACTACGATAAAAGTATTAAGAATAAAGTCTAACCATAGCATTAAACTTTTGGATCCAATCGGTCCCTTACGGAATAGCGCATAAAATAAGGTTTAAGCTTCTGTAACTCTCGCAACCCATCATCTAATTACTACTCCACAATGCATTCTCTTAGGCCCAAATATGGTGAAGTGTCATGTAGTTGACGTTCACATGACATCACTAACGGAATCACAACATACATACTATCAAAATATCGAACAGAAATCAAGTTCACATGATTACTTGCAACACGATTTCTCCCGTGACCTCAAGAACAAAAATAACTACTCACAAATGATAATCATGCTCAAGATCAAAGGGTTATTAAATAGCATATTGGATCTGAACATATAATATTCCACCAAATAAACCATATAGTAATCAACTACAAGATGTAATCAACACTGTTAGTCACCCACAAGCACCAATATATAGTACCGGTACAAAGATTGAACACAAGAGATGAACTAGGGTTTGAGAGGAGATGGTGTTGCTGAAGATGTTGATGTAGATTTCCCTCCCCAAGATGGGAGAGTTGTTGGTGATGATAATGACGATGATTTCCCCCTCCGAAAGGGAAGTTCCCCCGGCGGAATCGCTCCGCCGAAGGGCAAAAGTGCTCCTGCCCAAGTTTCGCATTGAGATGGCGGCGCTCCGTCCCGAAAGTCCTCTCCTTATTTTTTTTTCTAGGTCAAAATGACTTATATACCAGAAGATGGGCACCGGAGGTGGGCCGGGCTAAGCACAACCCACCAGGGCGCGTCTAGGGGGCCAGGTGCGCCCTAGTGTCTTGTGCTCACTAGGTGGCCCCCTCCGGTGGTTATTTGCTCTAGTATTTCTTATTTATTCCATAAAATATCCTTGTGAAGTTTAAGCTTGTTTGGAGTTATGCAGAATAGGTGGCTTGACGTAGCTTTTCCAGGTGCAGATTTCCAGCTGCCGAAATTCTCCCTCTTTGTGTGAACCTTGCATATTATGAGAGAAAAGGCATTAGAATTACTCCAAAAAGCATTATTGTGCATAAAAACATTATAAATAACAGTAGATAAACATGATTCAAAATGGTCGTATCAACTCCCCCAAGCTTAGACCTCGCTTTTTCCTCAAGCGAAAACCAAAATCAAGAAACATGTCCACATGCTTAGAGAAAGAGGTGTCGATAAAAACAAAATATGGACATAGAAGCATCATGTGAATTATTATAACAACAACAACAAACTTTAACACAGAACTTTTATCATAGACTTCTCATAGTAACAATTCATCACACTATCGAAGTATAAAGAATAAACTCTGTTGGAAACTAACAAACTATGTTCTCGGTCAACTTTGTAACTACAATTCATCATCTTTTCAGGAAGGGTCACATATCGGAGCATTTAGGCAAGTCCACATACTCAACCATCATATAGTCTTCTATGATTGCTAACACTCACCGCATACACATGAGCAAAATGTTTCAACCGGACACATAGAAGGATAGCGGCTTATAATTTTGCCTCCCAACGTATTCACCTCAAGGGTGATGTCAATAATAATAACTCATGCTACACATATTCAACTGGACATATGTGCCTAGATCTTTCCTCACCACATGATGCTTGCCAAAGGAGAAAAATAAAAATGAATAGAGAGAAAAACTTTGACTCTTGCATAAAAGTAAATACATAAAAGTAAAAGATAGGCCCTTCGCAGAGGGAAACAGAGGTTGCCATGCGCTTATTTGTTTGTATGCTCAACCCCTTATTGCAAAAGAACGTCATGTTATATTGCCCCTTGTGATAGCAACCTTTATTATGCAGTCTGTTGCTTTTATTTCTTTGCTATCACAAGTTCGTACAACGCTCAATTTTCTCTTACACTAAATGATCTAACACTTTTAGAAGCAATTTTTATTGCCTAATTGCACCAATGACAACTTACTTGAGGGATCTTGCTCAATCCCTAGGTAGGTATGGTGGACTCTTGAAAATAAGATTTGGGTATAAGGGTTTTTTGATGCACAAGTAGTACCTCTACTTGGTGCGGAATTTTTGGCTAGCAAAGATAGGGGCAAACACCACATGTTCAAGGATCTATGACAATATGACTTCTATGTTAATATGAACAAACATAAATCATTACGTTGTCTTCCTTGTCCAACTCAACAATTTTGGCATATAATATTTTGATGGGGGCTCACAATCACAAAAGATTTGCAGGATATTGTATTTATATGTGAATCTTCTCTTTCCTTATTAATTTTTTCATGAGTTGCATCATTGACCAATGCAATGTTTGTCAATCTCTAATGAAATTTTCTACTTATACTTTTCCTGATGTGGTGTCTTCACCTACCATAAGATTAGCATATGATATTTTTCATTTATTTACTTTCTTTTTATTGAAACATGAAAGTAAAGAAAGCAAATCTCAAACTAAACTTTATTATATATCTCGCACACGATTACAAGGATAGATGACTAAGCAAACTCTCGAAAAGAAAGGATCGAACTAAACGTTTATTCATCTAAAGCAAAAGATAACTATGGATCGAGCTAAAATAAGTAAAGGCAAAACATAGTGGCAGTGATACGATACCGGGGCACCTCCCACAAGCTTGGCGGAAGCCAAGGGGAGTGCCCATACCCGATACTCAATTTTCTTTTGGTGATTAAGAAGGAGGTGGTGGTGATGAGGTAGAGGCGATACTGTCCTTCAAGATCAAGAGATTCTCCAATCTACGGATGACGCTCCGGAGGAAGATGATGTGCTCTTGATGCAGAATATTTTCACGAGTGAGATATTTATTTTGCACATGAATCATTTCAATGATTTGAAAGGCTTCAATCTCAGTTGGGTAAGATGATCATAGTGAGGTTTAAGGATATCTTCTTCTTCTACCTCAGTAGGACAGACCTGCTCAACCACCGGCGCTTGATCTCCGGTAGCCTCCTTGCTCTTGTCCCCCTTGACAGCTTCTACGGGCTCTTCTCTCTTCAGCTCGATCTTCATCAACCAAGCATCCTCTTCCACGTTATTGGAGGAAGAAGAAGACATGATGCCTGGCTCAACAGATCTGACCGAAAACAGCAAGAAAAGAGAACAGAAGATTTCTCCGCGATATGGTGGTCAATAGGTTCGGGGGTATATAAAGATTTTTTATCTTGGGAAACAAGCAAACGGAAGAAAAAACAGAGTCTGGAAGGTACCCGAGGTGGGCACAAGACACCAGGGCGCGCCCCGCTGTCTTGTGCCCACCAGGGTGACTTTCCCGGTAGTTTCTTATTTTCCTATTTTTTGTTATTTTCCAAAATGGAAAAAAAATATTTTTGCAGATTTTTTGGAATCCGTTTACTTACCGTATCACGTACCTCCTCTTTTTCCCGATTCTGGAGTGTTTCGGAAGGTGTCTTTTATGTGTTCTTCCGGTGTCATAGTTTGGATAATATTGCTTTCAACATTAATGGGCGTACCTCAGATATAATGTTTTATTCTTTGCCCATTAACAACCTTCGAGTTAGTGCCTTTGGCATTATTTATTTTTTTAGCTCCAGATCAATAAACCTCCTTGATAACATAGGGTCCTTCCAATTGGGAGAGGAGTTTTCAAGCAAAGAATCTAAAATGAGAGTTGTACAAAATAACATATTCTCCAACTTTGAACTCACTCTTTTGGATTCTTTATCATGCCATCTTTTAACTTTTTCTTTAAATAACTTAGCATTTTCATAAGCTTGGGTTCTCCATTCATCTAATGAGATAATATCAAATAACCTCTTTTCACCGGCAATTTTGAAATCATAGTTGAGTTCTTTGATTGCCCAATATGCTTTATGTACTAACTCAAGAGGAAAATCACAAGCTTTTCCATAAACCATTTTATAGGGAAACATACCCATAGGATTTTTATATGATGTTCTATAAGCCCAAAGTGCATCATCTAATTTCTTAGACCAATTCTTCCGGGACCTATTGACAGTCTTTTGTAAAATTAATTTTATTTCTCTATTGCTAAGTTCAACTTGACCACTAGAATGAGGATGATAGGGTGATGCAATTCTATGGTTAACATCATACTTGGCAAGCATTTTACGGAAAGCACCATGAATAAAGTGTGAACCACCATCATTCATTAAATATCTACTGACTCCAAACTGTGGGAAAATAACTTCCTTAAGCATTTTAATAGAGGTGTTGTGATCAGCACTACTGGTTGGAATAGCTTCTACCCACTTAGTAACATAATCAACAGCAACCAAAATATGTGTATGCCCATTAGAGGAAGGAAAAGGTCCTATGTAGTCAAATCCCCAAACATCAAATGGTTCAACAGGAAGTGAATAATTCATAGGCATTTCTTGACGCTTAACGATATTACCTATTATTTGACATTCATCACAAGATAAAACAAACTTACGGGCATCCTTGAAGAGAGTAGGCCAATAAAACCCAGATTGCAATTCCTTGTGAGCAGTTCTGTCTCCTGCATGATGTCCTCCATAGACTTCAGAGTGACATTTCTGTAGGATTTGTCCCTGTCAATGCTTAGGTACACAACGTCTAATAATACTATCTACCCCTTCTTTATAAAGATGTGGGTTATCCCAAAAGTAATGTCTTAAATCATAGAAGAATTTTTTTTCTTTTGTTGGTCTGTAAAGCTAGGTGGTAAATATTGCCTATGAGCTTTCCATATATTGTTCTTTGCTTATTTACTTTTCTGTTGCTATTGTTACAATCACTACAAAATACCAAAAACATTAATTTTACTATTGTTACCTTTTGTTACTGTTACCACTACTATCATATTACTTTGCTGCAGATATTAAGTTTCCAGGTGTGGTTGAATTGGCAACTCAGCTGCTAATACTTGAGAATATTCTTTGGCTCCCCTTGTGTTGAATCAATAAATTTGGGTTGAATACTCTACCCTCGAAAACTGTTGCGATCCCCTATACTTGTGGGTTATCAAGACTATTTTCTGGTGCCCTTGCCTGGGAGCATAGCTCTATTCTTTGAGTCACTTGGGATTTATATCTGCTTATCATTATGAAGAACTTGAGAGATCCAAAAACCAAGATTTATCCCTCAACTACGAGGGGAGGTAAGGAACTGCCATCTAGCTCTGCACTTGATTCACCTTCTGTTTTGAGTAAGCTTGCGACACCTAAACCTGCTTCTCCTATTCGTTCTGATATGTCGCATGTTATTGATGATGCCACTTCTGCTATGCATGATACTTATGATGAAACTACTTATATGCTTGATACCACTATGCCACTTGGTGAATTTCTTGATGAACAACTTGCTAGGGTTAGAGAGAATGAAAATATTGAATCTGATAATATTGATGAAAGTGATGATGAAGACTCACCTCTTATTCCTGAGGGTTATGTTTTTGAAAAAGAAGCTGCTCTAGCTATTTTAGCTTGCAAAGATAGATACGAACTTAAGATGTTATTAGCTAAATGGAATAAGCAATCTCTAAATGCCAGGATGAAACCTGACCCTGATTTTGCTACTTCACCTATATGTGTTACTGATAAGGATTATGAATTCTCTGTTGATCCTGATATAATTACTTTGGTTGAATCTGATCCTTTTCATGGCTATGAATCTAAAACTGTTGTGGCACATCTTACTAAATTAAATGATATAGCTACCCTGTTCACTAATGATGTGAGAACTCGTTACTTTTATATCCTTAAAATATTCCCGTTCTCATTAAAGGGTGATGCTAAGATATGGTTTAATTCTCTTGATCCTGGTTGTGTGCGTAGTCCCCAGGATATGATTTATTACTTCTCTACTAAATATTTCCCTTCTCATAAAAAACAAGCTGCCTTGAGGGATATGTATAATTTTGTGCAAATTGAAGAAGAGAGTCTCCCA